>NC_092341.1:251017500-251317500 GCF_046630445.1 Rutidosis leptorrhynchoides
AAAGAATTTGTACAGATTTGTAAAACATTACAGACTCATCAGTTTTTGACCATCAATCGAACATATCATTTGGACGAGCATTTATCTCATGGAAAATCATGTTCTCGTAAGTTCGCATACAAATGAAACATGTCAAGGAACATCTAAAGTAACATATTCCAGAAGCTCAAAGTCTAAAACAATTCCTAGTTCATTCTAGCAATTTGTATGTAAACTTAAAAACAGATTCAGCATTCTTTACGAACCAAAACTTCGTTTAATCATATCGGAAGCATTACATAACCTTTTAACGCAAATCTTTAGTCTAAATTGCATAAATTTTTACAAGGAATACAGTAGCACAACTTTCATAAGCTAAAACATATAGCATGCAACTCATAAAATTCGGATTTCATGCAAACCCTAACGTAAACTTCGATTACGCATATCTTGAGCATACGATAACGAAATCACGCAAAATCGGAGTCTAAAATTAATCACTTTTTGATATCTTTCTGATTAAACATATTACAAAGTCAGATCTCATATAAATTTAATCAGATCATCAATAAAAAAATTCATTTTTCAATCATACAACGTTAATTTCGCAATCAATCAACAATTAGCAATACTAGACACCATTAATTGAGCACTAGACTCTAATACACTATGTAATTGATAAAAAAACTGAATTAATGAAATTAGGGTTAACAATTATACCTCAAACAATCAAGTTGCTTATACTATCGCGTAGAGAACGACGATTCGAACAACGTTCGTATGCAAGCTTTCTTCTAATTTTGAGTTTTGATGGCTATGGTGGTATGGTTGGTGATCGATGACAAAGAGAGGGGAGGGGGGAAGCAATCGGCCAAAAAAATAAGAATGAGGGTTTCCTTAAGAGCTCTAGCCTTTTATACCTTGAGTTTAGGGCCTAAATTAATTAAACTAATGACCCACTTAATCAAATAAGTCCACTAAGGTGTCCATGGGGGGGGGGGGGGGGTCGGCCGAATGGCCCTTCTAGGGGTGTTCGGGCTCGTTTTTGTTTAACTCTTGGTACGCGCGTGGTTCGTTTCGAGTGCCGTTAACCGTACCGGATCTCCGGAACGTTAACTAGTCGTTGAAACGTAATCACCGAGTTTAATTCATTAAATAAATAATAAATTAAAAATAATTTTCTTAAAGTCAATAATTATCGAAAATAATTATTGTGTCGTTTTTCTGAGTTTCGTAAACTGAAAGTCTTCTAGACGATAAACTTAATCGTAACGTTTTCTAGTTCTTTCGTTATCCGAAATAAATCGTAAATTAATATAACATATTAATTCAAACATTTCTCTATTAAGTATGTATTTAATTTAATTAAATACACAAGTCTAAGTAACCACCGTTAAATACTTAACGGACAACTAACGATAGTAAACGGAAAAAGTCTGGTTTTTACATTACCCACCTGTTATAAAAAATTTCGTCCCAAAATTTTAGTGGTCATCCGTCGTTGTCGTCTCCTCGGGAAACAGTTGCGGATACTTAAGCTTCATCTGGTCTTCACGCTCCCACGTGAATTCTGGTCCTCTTCGGGCATTCCATCTAACCTTAACCAATGGAATTCTGCTTTGCTTTAGTTGCTTAATCTCGCGATCCATAATCTCAGCAGGTTCTTCAATGAAATTAAGCTTAATATCTACTTGCACTTTATCTAATGGAATCACTAAACTTTCATCTGATAAGCATCTCTTCAAATTGGAAACATGAAAAGTAACATGAACCTCGCTAAGTTCCTGCGGTAGTTTCAATCTATACGCTACCGGTCCAATTCGTTCGGTAATCTCAAACGGTCCAATATACCTCGGACTTAACTTTCCTCTTTTTCCAAAGCGCACTACACCTTTCCAGGGTGACACTTTAAGCATAACCTTTTCTCCAACCTGAAATTCCAAATCTTTCCTTTTAAGATCTGCATAGCTCTTTTGACGATCTCGTGCTATTTTCATTCTTTCTCGAATCTGCACGATTTTCTCAGTCATTTCATGTACAATCTCCGGACCAGTTAACTGACTATCTCCTAACTCAGTCCAACATAAAGGCAATCTACACTTTCTACCATACAGTGCTTCAAAAGACGCTGCTTTTATACTCGCATGATAACTATTGTTATAGGAAAACTCTACTAATGGTAGATGTCTATCCCATCCAATTCCAAAGTCAATCACACAAGCTCTTAATATGTCCTCTAGTGTCTGAATCGTTCTCTCACTTTAACCATCAGTCTGAGGATGGTATGCAGTACTCATATCTAAACGAGTTCCCATAGCTTCTTGCAAAGATTGCCAAAATTTGGACGTAAATCTGTGCCAGCCTCTCCATCTTATCTGTTTCCTTAATCGGTAGAAAATGAGCAGACTTCGTAAGACGATCCACGATAACCCATATCGTGTCATAACCTCCTACCATTTTAGGCAACTTAGTGATAAAGTCCATCGTAATATTCTCCCACTTCCATTGGGGAATCTCTGGTTTACTTTTTAGTCCTGACGGCTTCTGATGCTATGCCTTAACTTTAGCACAAGTCAAGCATTACCAACATAAGTAGCGATTTCAGCTTTCATATTAGGCCACCAATATAGTGCCTTAAGATCTTGGTACATCTTGTCGGATCCAGGATAAATAGAATACCTTATCTTATGTGCCTCTTCTAGCACTAGCTCCCTTAATCCGCCAAATTTCGGTACCCATATTCTGTCGATTAAATACCGGGTTCCATCATCTCGAGTGACAAACTTCTTATCAATTTCTCGAAGTGATTTGGTAGCAACATTCTCTTCTTTCAACACTTCTAGCTGTACGTCACGTATCTGGGAAGTAAGGTTCCTTCGAATAGTCAAATTCAATACCCTAACTCGAATAGGCTTAATTCTCTCCTTCCTACTCAAAGCATCTGCCACTACATTAGCCTTACCAGGATGATAGCTAATGTCGCAGTCGTAATCATTTAACAACTCAATCTAACATCTCTGTCTCATATTAAGCTGTTTTTGATCAAAAATATGTTGCAAACTCTTGTGATCCGTGAATACAGTGAACTTCATACCATACAAATAGTGTCTCCACATCTTCAATGCAAAAACTACAGCACCAAGTTCTAGATCATGAGTCGTATAATTCAATTCATGTATCTTCAATTGTCGGGATGCATATGCAATCACTTTCATACGTTGCATTAACACACAACCATAACCTTGCCGTGAAGCATCGCAGTAAACTACGAAATCTTCGGTTCCTTCGGGTAAAGACAAAATCGGCGCAGTCGTTAACTTCTCCTTTAGCAACTGAAATGCAGCTTCATGCAATTCCGTCCACTCATACTTCTTACCCTTGTGAGTCAAAGCTGTTAACGGTCGGGCAATAGTAGAAAATCCCTCAATGAATCTCCTATAGTAACCAGCAAGACCTAAAAATTGTCGTATCTGAGTTGGCGACTTAGGAGTCTCCCATTTCTTCACTATCTCTATCTTTGCAGGATCAACTTGAATACCATTGACACCTACAATATGACCCAAAAATTGCACTTCTCGTAACCAAAAGTCACATTTTGAAAACTTCGCGTATAACTGCTCCTTCCTGAGCATCTCTAATAACAAACGGAGATGTTGTTCAGGTTCTTTCTCACTTTTAGAATATACCAATATATCATCGATAAATACTATAACAAACTTGTCTAGATATGGCTTACACACACGGTTCATGAGATCCATGAACACAGCCGGTGCGTTCGTCAATCCAAACGGCATTACTGTAAATTCATGATGACCATAGCGTGTCCTAAACGCTGTCTTCGGTATATCTAATTCCTTCACTCTCATTTGATGATAACCTGACCTTAGATCGATCTTAGAATAACATGATGATCCTTGCAATTGATCAAACAAGTCATCAATCTTCGGCAACGGATATCTATTCTTGATAGTCAACTTATTCAACTCTCTATAATCAATACAGAGTCTCATAGATCCATCCTTCTTCTTCACAAACAGTACTGGAGCTCCCCACGGTGATGAGCTCGGTCGAATGAATCCTTTATCTAAAAGCTCTTGCAGTTGACTAGACAATTCTTGTAATTCGGGTGGTGCAAGTCTATACGGCGCAAGCGCTACCGGTGTCGCTCCAGGAACTAAATAAATCTGGAACTCTACGTCTCTATGCGGAGGTAATCCGGGTAACTCATCTGGAAAAACATCAGGAAATTCGCTAACAATGGCCACATCTTCGAGTTTCTTGCCTTCAGATTCTATTTTACTTACATGAACTAACATAGCAAGACAACCCTTCCTCATGTGTTTTTGCACCTTCAAACAATTAATAAAATGTAACAGCTTATTACTTTGCTCTCCATACACCATTAAAGGTTCACCTTCAACAACAGGAATACGAATCGCTTTCTGATGACAGACAATGTTGGCTCTATTCTCGGCTAACCAATCCATTCCAACCACAAGGTCGAAACTTCCTAGCTTAATAGGTATCACATCTATCTTAAATGACATTCCAGCCAAAGTCAAAGTACAATCACGGCAAACCTTATCCGCACTCATTAGATTACCATTTCCTAGTTCTATAGAATATAAATTTTCTAATGACGATACAACATTTTTAAGATTATGGCAAAAATCTCTAGACACAAAGCTTCTATCAGCTCCGGAATCGAAAAGTACATAAACATGTTGATTATCGAGAAGAAACGTACCCGTGACTAGCTTAGGATCATCACGAGCTTCACTGGAGTTAATGTTGAAAGCCCTTCCTCTTGCAGGTTCATTAGTCTTACTAGCAGTTGGGCAATCCTTCCGAAAATGAACTTGTTTTCCGCACCCATAACACATATTCGTACCAGTCTTACACTCGGCAGCCAAATGTCCATTCCTCTTGCACTTATCACACTTCTTCAAACAATCCCCTGGATGATGTCTATTACACTTAGCACACAATGAGAACTTTCCCTTATAACCAGAATTAGAATTTGGGATTGCAGCATTACTCTTAGCAGTATCTTATTTCTTAAAGGGCTTCTGATTGTAATTCTTCCTTGAGTTATTGTTATTATTCCATTTCCTCTTGTTATCATGAGTTTTAGTCTCATTTGAGGCAGGAGTCTTTCCTCACTGTTCAGACTAATCGATTAACTCACTAGCCATCTCAACAGCTTCTTGTATAGTTCTCGGCTTCGAAGTAGTTACACCACTTTGAATCTTCACGGTCAAACCGTTCGCATAAAGAGTGATCTTGCGACGTTCGGGAGTAACCATATGTGGACACATAAGGGCAAGTTCAAAGAATCTCTTATTGTAACTAGTCAAATCTGTACCCACTAGCTTCAGGTTTTGGAGTTCTCGCTCCATCTTAACAGTTTAGGCGTATTAACAATACTCTGCGATCATTCGTCATTTCAAATCCTCCCATGAGGTCTCAAATGGTTGATCCATACCTACTAAGTTTGCATAGGTATTCCACCATGTCAACGCACCATCAGATAGCTTACTAGACGCAAACTTCGTTTTATCCACCTCTCTACAACCACTGATACGGAAAACTGACTCAAGCTTCTCAAACCAACGAGTCAAACCAACTGGACCTTCGGTGCCATTAAACGAGTGTGGTTCACAACTCAAGAAAGTCTTGTACGTACACCCTACTTGTCCATTGTTTTGAGTATTAGTTGTAACTTGGTTTCGCTGATTTGTAGCGTTTACATTGTTACTATTAGTTCCGTTTCGGAGTTCTACCACAGCTTCGGTTATTCCTTCGAAAATCCACCGACGAACATCAGCTTGGGAAACTGGCTTGGGCGGCATTATCTTTCTGGTCAAGATAACACATTCGGTTAGTGTCAATGAAATTGACATATAAAATATACTAGCAACGGAACGATGCATAGTAACTAATATTAAATCTTAGCGATTCTAGTACCACTAGTGATATATAATAGCGATACATAACGTTTAGTAGTAGCAGTAGTAAGAACAATGTACACTAGTAACATTATCACTAACACAAATTGCCATTAGTAAACTAACACTTAAAGAAATAAACTTCTTGTTCCAAAATTCATGCATAACCAGTAAAAGTAACATATTCCTCATGTCATAAGTAAAACCACATAAGCAAAGCCACAACTAATAATGCATGTGTGAACATCATATAATAAACAGTAATAATCAAATAATGTCTGATTGCGTGGAACAATCTAGTCGAGCGATCTCTATTTGCATTTTTGGAGTTCCTTCAACAAGTAATCGACCATTTTCTCCAAATTCTCAACTCGCACGGCGAGATCATTTGGGTTGTTGTCATTAGTAGCAGCAGTGGAGGTACTAGGCTTAGGAGTAGACGTAGAAGCATCATAGGGATGAAAACGGCAACACATCTCAAGTGACTGATTATCATAACGAAAACTCTTATAAAATGGGTTATTACGCCGAGCAGGTCCTTTCATTATCCTACGGTGGCCTCTCGGTCCATAGGGGTTAACATAATTGGGTTTAACAAAAGGTGTTTTGGGTGAATCGGGTACATCAGATTCGGATTCTGATTCGGGTTCCGATTCTTCTCTGGAATCCTCTGCAGGTTCCTTTCCTTTAGGCTCATTCTCATGCTTGGTCTCCATCTCGGGTTCTGATTCGGTATCATCCACAAACTCGAGTATCGTGTTTCCTTGCGCTTGCACGGTTTCCTCTGATTCCGTGTCGGAGTTGGTAAGAATGATAGGATTAGAAGAAGTCATCTAGCACTCAAAGAAAACACAAAGTTAGTCACTTAGTAATCATATCATATTAGATACCAAGTAATCATAGCAATTTCATCTATTAGGGTTCATGCAACTTAACGAGTCTACGGTATAGTCTAGACGCACTAGTTGTCCTAACGTTCGACTCTCTAATGCAGCCTAGTCCTAGGTAACCGATCTGCTCTGATACCAAATGTAATACCCCGTCAAAATCCACTAATGGAATATTAGCTCCTGGTCCCACAGTTTAGTGGTCACGCCCTCTATATGAGACGTTTCCGAAAAGTATTCGCATTAATCATGAAAACAAGTCATTTATCTAAGAAAATGTAACTGGAAACATTTGACATCAATGACTAAAGTATATGAACCCAAAACATCAGAGAAAACTGTTTAAATGCGAATATTTGTTCTTGAAATAAAAATAGAAATCGTGCTGGACGCCGTACAGTTCTAGCAGCAAACAGCACATAACTTCAAATAAAGCGGAAGCACTAGCTCTATGTACCTGAGATGAAACATGAAAAACGTCAACGAAAAACGTTGAGTGAATCTACAAGTTTAGTAAATCATTTCGTAAGTTAGGCCACAAGATTTTCTTGGAAAACATCATAGGAAAAGTATACATTATCATGAGAACTTGATTATAAAACTTTAACCTTTGCGTAGGCCGAGCCCACGTCTTTCATTTACCCTATACTGGTGATACACCGATCAAGTGTACGTGTAACAACTACATAAGCACCCGTTTAACGTTGCGGTGAGGTTTGTCAAACCTAACAGTACCGTCCCTATAAGTCGAGCTTACAAAGTAACTAATATAATCAAGCTAAGGGATTTTTGATCTGAACTCATATGTATAATCTTAGTAAGTTACTTGTGCCAAACACGTAAAACATTTGTATAAAGCATGCATCTCATCCCGGTAAAAACGTAGTAGGGACTGTAGACTCACCTTAGCAAAAGCACTAGTAAAAGTCTTATCAAACTGTACTGTAGTCGAACACTCTCGACTGAACAACGCAACCTAAATAAGTAAATCATCTTAAGTATACACTAATAGGTCAAACTTAGTCAACCCATAGTGTACGTAAAGTCCTAGTGCTCAGACTGACTCAAAAAACATGTAAAAGTCAACTAATCCAAGCAAGTCAACGAAAGTCAACCAAAGTCAAACCAAAAGTCAACTCGGTCAAATAGGTCAACTAAAGTCAAACATCTCAGTAAGTCATGCAAACATAGTCAATGAATCATACTTAAGTCATATAACATGTTATCGCTCGTAATTTAGTAAATCGCATTTTCCACATCTTAAAGTAAACCTTCGAAGATCATACGTCATAAAGAAATACACTCATAGTGCATAGCACATAATTCATAAAATTATGATCAACTCCAGATCTTAACTAGACTTAAAATTGATTCCAAAAATTCTGGCCAGGGCCTCATACGTTAAATAAAAGTCCGATATCAGAAAGGCTCAAGTTCAGGTTCATTACAGAAAATTCTGTTCGCGCGTCAGTTTTTAAACATTTTTCATAAAATATAGAAAATATATTTTAATGAACGGCCAATTGGTGTCATCTCAAGACATCTCAAAATTTAAGTGATAAAATAATCAGAAGCATTGATTTAGCCAGTTCGTACAGATTTGTAAAACATTACAGACTCATCGGTTTTTGACCATCAATCGAACATATCATTTGGACGAGCATTTATCTCATGGCAAATCACGTTCTCGCAAGTTCACATACAAATGAAACATGTCAAGGAACATCTAAAGTAACATATTCAGAAGCTCAAAGTCTAAAACAATTCCTAGTTCATTCTAGCAATTTTTATGTAAACTTAAAAACAGATTCAGCATTCTTTACGAACCAAAACTTCGTTTAATCATATCGGAAGCATTACATAACCTTTTAAAGCAAATATTTAGTCTAAATTGCATAAATTTTCACAAGGAATACATTAGAACAACTTTCATAAGCTAAAACACATAGCATGCAACTCATAAAATTCGGATTTCATGCAAACCCTAACTTAAACTTCGATTACGCATATCTTGAGCATACGATAACGAAATCACGCAAAATCGGAGTCTAAAATTAATAACTTTTCAATATCTTTCTGATTAAACATATTACAAAGTTAGATCTCATATAAATTTAATCAGATCATCAATAAACAAATTCGTTTTTCAATCATACAACGTTAATTTCGCAATCAATCAACAATTAGCAATACTAGACACCATTAATTGAACACTAGACTCTAATACACTATGTAATTGATCAAAAAAAACTGAATTAATGAAATTAGGGTTAACAATTATACCTCAAACAATCAAATTGCTTATACTATCGCGTAGAGAACGACGATTCGAACAACGTTCGTATGCAAGCTTTCTTCTAATTTTGAGTTTTGATGGCTATGGTGGTATGGTTGGTGATCGACGACAAAGAGAGGGGAGGGGGGAAGCAATCGGCCAAAAAAATAAGAATGAGGGTTTCCTTAAGAGCTCAAGCCTTTTATACCTTGAGTTTAGGGCCTAAATTAATTAAACTAATGACCCACTTAATCAAACAAGTCCACTAAGGTGTCCATGGGGGGGGGGGGGGGGGGGTTTGGCCGAATGGCCCTTCTAGGGGTGTTCGGGCTCATTTTTGTTTAACTCTTGGTACGCGCGTGGTTCGTTTCGAGTGCCGTTAACTGTACCGGGTCTCCGGAACGTTAACTAGTCGTTGAAATGTAATCACCGAGTTTAATTTATTAAATAAATAATAAATTAAAAATAATTTTCTTAAAGTCAATAATTATCGAAAATAATTATTGTGTCGTTTTTCTGAGTTCCGTAAACTGAAAAGTCTTCTAGACGATAAACTTAATCGTAACGTTTTCTAGTTCTTTCGTTATCCAAAATAAATCGTAAATTAATATAACATATTAATTCAAACATTTCTCTATTAAGTATGTATTTAATTTAATTAAATACACAAGTCTAAGTAACCACCGTTAAATACTTAACGGACAACTAACGATAGTAAACGGAAAAAGTCGGGTCGTTACAAAAACAATGATTCATTTTATTTTTGTATGGTTCAAATGGCATCAAAAAGTGAGCAGTAGGTGTCCAGTTGGTGAGGAGGTTTGGGTCGAACAGTAGCAGTAAGAAGACGAGTAGGCTAGTGATGGTTATGGTGTTCGAATGATAACGGTATATTGGTGTTTAAATGGGAATGATGATCAAAGGTGGTTTGTGAAGGTCTTCGATGGTGGAAGCTCGATGGTGGAGGTGACTTACAACGGAAAACGAGAGTATCAGATGGTTTGCGTGAGTGGTTGATGTATACAACATATGTCATGTATATATATGTATATGCTCGTGTATATGTATATGCATATGTAATATGTATGAAGGTGGTGGTCATGAATCTTAGACATAAGTCCGTGTTAAACAACAAGTAAAACAATAATCTCAAGTAATAATAGAAGTTGCAAGTGGGTTTTTAAATTGGTAGAAGAAACAAAGAATAAGATTGGTGATTCTTCGTGGAGGAGATTTGGCATGCATATATAACTAATTTGTGTATGGTAGTGGAATTAAGCTGGACAAGTGACAAAAGAGAAAAAAATAAAATAATAATAAATCTTGCAATGAATCAATAATGATTCAATAAGCAGCCTTCTTTTTGTCAAATTCTACCGACAGTATATCACGGACTGGGCTTCGTACCCCGTTGTTAATCAGTGGCAGATAAAAGTACTCATAAAAATCCCAAAATTTTATATTAAGTATATTTATTTATTTTGGTCATTATGGTATAAAATTCAATCATTAATTTAATAAATAAAAATTACATCAACTGTCCTCTCATTTATGGGTAAAATATAAAAGATGTTAAAACTTAATAAATAGTTACTAAATACAATTTTTAATAAGCTTAAAATTTATAGAGCTCATTTTCATATCACCGTTTATTTTAAAATTACATAAGTTTGAATTTAACTTACTTAATATCAATCGAAACATCAAACGAATATTACAATCATTTAATATTTATTTTTAATATACATTATTTATATATAGAGATATATTTTAAATAAAAATTATTATAATATCCTATTTTTATTTTATTAATTTTTAATAACAACAACATATAATACATCAAATTATATTTCGTATTATTATTTATATATACATACAGACATATCTATTTACAATTAATTGTTCGTGAATCGTCGAGAACAGTCGAAGGTCAATTGAACATATGAACATCGTTCCAAAATTTTTAAGACCCAACATTACAGACTTTGCTTATCGTGTCGGAAACATATAAAGATAAAGTTTAAATTTGGTCGGAAATTTTTGGGTCGTCACAGTACCTACCCGTTAAAGAAATTTCATCCCGAAATTTGAGTGAGATAGTCATGGCTAACAATAGATATGTTTTCATGACACATACGAGTTGATAAATAGAGTTTTATCATCATAGATAAAACGATTCAATTATGTGAAGCGTAGGAGTGAAGCTGTTACTAACGATTGAGATAGAGATTCAACTTTGACGTAGACACGGTGAATTTCCAGAATTCAAGGAATTTAAAGAAAATCTTTGAAATCTAAAAGATTTGATTTTTCGGCGAGTAAGGAAATTAAGATCTCTATAATTAAATACGGAGATCTGCCTTGATTACTCTGTCTAATATTTGCATTATAAATTAAACTCTTCCGTTCCATTATTCTCACAATTCCTATACTTTCTTTCATAGTTAATTTGTTTGTTTCTAATAAATTTTATTTTTGTCCAATGTTTTCTTCATTATGCCACTTGTTGGATTCTGATAGATCAAAATCCAAATATGAAAATGGTTATTCTGCGGTGAACGGATACGTATATCGATGATTGTAAGTAGGATAGTGAATGACTGTTGAATCAGATTCGAATAATGTACAGTGTAATTTATTAATATGAAATCTAAATATTCATCGGGTATTACCTACCCGCTAAAATATTTTCACCATTAACTGTTTGTACGAACGAATTTTTAATTACAATCTTTATAAAAATATATATACATATATATTTTCTTCAGATGTAATCATGGATTTAATGAGGCAATATGATATTAAACTTATTTGATTTACCGTTAGAACAAGAATATTGATATCGCATATTTCGTACGCGTTTTCCTTAGCGATATCGGGCACATTTTGGTCCTTTTGGATACGATTTGGTGTCATTTCGATAAGTGTTGTGAAAGTTCGAGTTCTAAGACCAAGGAGATGAAATTTGAAGTTATTTGATGGTTTTAGTCATTTTCTAGGGAAACGAGTGAAAGAGATTGGTTCGATTCAAGTTTGGTTCAAAAAACGAGTGATTTTATGAGTTTTACAATCCGGATTCAGCAAAGAGGGTCTGGAGCGCCACTCCAGTAGGCAGGATTTTTCAGTTCGAGGGGTTTTAGAAATCAAAAGATGAGTTTTCAGTTATATGGAGCGCTGCTCCATATTTGGAGCGCCGCTCCACCTTCAGTTGGTTTCAGGATTCACCTATTTAAAGGCCGAATTTATACCCTAATTTATCATTATTGCATCCAGACGAATTCCAGCAGCTTTTTGACGAAAAATGGTGATTTTTGGGGAACCCAAGATCATTCTAACACATCAATCATTCCGGAAACGCGTCTCGATCCGTTCAT
Organism: Rutidosis leptorrhynchoides; assembly: GCF_046630445.1. Taxonomy (NCBI): domain Eukaryota; kingdom Viridiplantae; phylum Streptophyta; class Magnoliopsida; order Asterales; family Asteraceae; genus Rutidosis; species Rutidosis leptorrhynchoides. Next base: position 251,029,964 of record NC_092341.1, read on the forward strand.
CATTCAAGAACACAATTTTCATTAGGTTTAATTCTTATCATCATTATGAATACTCTTAATTGTTTATTTGTGATTTTGGTTTTAGCCATGGTTGGCTAAGCACTTAAATGTTTGTCTAGATTGAATATTCGTATGTGTTTGGATGATACTTTAATGTTTGATTTGATTAATGCATGATAATTATGAGTTTTGATTAAGAACCATTCTTGTGCGTGTTGATTATTGTTACTAGGTTGATTAGTGATCTTGTTTGAACAAAGGTAACTGTAGTGACCCGAACTTTTCCATGTTTATATATATTAAATGAAATTGTTATTTACATTATTAAGTGTTTTCAATATGTTAAGCAAACAAACTTGTTAAGACTTTATTAATTGAAATAGTTTTTATATAGCCAATTGACCACCCAAGTTGACCGGTGATTCACGAACGTTAAAACTTGTAAAAAATTTATGATGATATATATATGGATATATATATATAGTTAACTTGATATTATGATAAGTAAGTATCTCATTAGGTATTTTAAAAATGAGTTATATATATAAAATTGAGTTTATTGAATTAAGAAACTCGAAACGATATATATAACAATTATCGTTATAACAACGTCTTACTAAATACATATGAATCATATTAAGATATTGATACACTATGTTTAATCATGATAAATGATAAGTAAACATGTCATTAAGTGTATTAACAATGAACTACATATGTAAAAACAAGACTACTAACTTAATGATTTCGAAACGAGACATATATGTAACGAATATCGTTGTAACAACATTTAACTGTATATATATCATACTAAGATATATTAATATATCATAATATCATGATAATGTAATAATTTAACATCTCTTTAGATATAATAAACAATGGGTTAACAACATTTACCAAAATCATTAACCTAAAGGTTTCAAAACAACATTTACGTGTAACGACTAACGATGACTTAACGACTCAGTTAAAATGTATATACATGTAGTGTTTTAATATGTATTCATACACTTTTGAAATACTTCAAGACACTTATCAAAATACTTCTACTAAACAAAAATGCTTACAATTACATCCTCGTTTAGTTTCATCAACAATTCTACTTGTATGCACCCGTATTCGTACTCGTACAATACACAGCTTTTTGATGTATGTACTATTGGTATATACACTCCAATGATCAGCTCTTAGCAGCCCATGTGAGTCACCTAACACATGTAGGAACCATCATTTGGCAACTAGCATGAAATATCTCATAAAATTACAAAAATATTAGTAATCATTCATGACTTATTTACATGTAAACAAAATTACACATCCTTTATATCTAATCCATATACCAACGACCAAAAACACCTACAAACACTTTCATTCTTCAATTTTATTCATCTAATTGATCTCTCTAAAGTTCTATCTTCAAGTTCTAAGTGTTCTTCATAAATTCTATAAGTTCTAGTTTCATAAAATCAAGAATACTTTCAAGTTTGCTAGCTTACTTCTAATCTTGTAAAGTGATCATCCAACCTCAAGAAATCTTTCTTATTTACAGTAAGATATATTTCTAATAAAAGGTAATACTCATATTCAAACTTTGATTCAATTTCTATAACTATAACTATAACTATCTTATTTCGAGTAGAAATCTTACTTGAACTTGTTTTCGTGTCATGATTCTGCTTCAAGAACTTTCAAGCCATCCAAGGATCCTTTGAAGCTAGATCTATTTTTCTCATTTCTAGTAGGTTTATCCACAAAACCTGAGGTAGTAATCATGTTCATAACATCATTTGATTCATATATATAAAACTACCTTATTCGAAGGTTTAAACTTGAAATCACTAGAACATAGTTTAGTTAATTCTAAACTTGTTCGCAAACAAAAGTTAATCCTTCTAACTTGACTTTTAAAATCAACTAAACACATGTTCTATATCTATATGATATGCAAACTTAATGATTTAAAACCTGGAAACAAGAAAAACACCGTAAAACCGGAAATACGCCGTCGTAGTAACACCGCGGGCTGTTTTGGGTTTGATAATTAAAAACTATGATAAACTTTGATTTAAAAGTTGTTCTTCTAGGAAAATGATTTTTCTTATGAACATGAAACTATATCCAAAAATCATGGTTAAACTCAAAGTGGAAGTATGTTTTCCAAAATGGTCATCTAGACGTCGTTCTTTCGACTGAAATGACTACCTTTAAAAAAATGACTTGTAACCTGTATTTCCGACTATAAACTTATACTTTTTCTATTTATATTCATAAAATAGAGTTCAATATGAAACCATAGCAATTTGATTCACTCAAAACGGATTTAAAACAAAGAAGTTATGGGTAAAACAATATTGGATATTTTTTTATTGTTGTAGCTACGGGAAATACTGTAACAATTCTATACAAATCATATCCTAGCTAACTTATACTGTATTATACATGTATTCTAATATATTATTTAATCTTGGGATACCATAGACACGTATGCAAATGTTTTGACATATCATATCGACCCATCTATATATATTATTTGGAACAACCATAGACACTCTATATGCAGTAATGTTGGAGTTAGCTATACAGGGTTGAGGATGATTCCAAAAATATATATACTTTGATTTGTGATCTAGCCTGAGACGTGTATACACTGGGTCGTGAATTGATTCAAGATAATATATATCAATTTATTTCTGTACATCTAACTATGGACAACTAGTTGTAGGTTACTAACGAGGACAACTGACTTAATAAACTTAAAACATCAAAATGTATTAAACGTGTTGTAAATATATTTTGAACATACTTTGATATGTACATATTTGTTATAGGTTCGTGAATCGACCAGTGGCCAAGTCTTACTCCCGACGAAGTAAAAATCTGTGAAAGTGAGTTATAGTCCCACTTTTAAAATCTAATATTTTGGGATGAGAATACATGCAGTTTTATAAATGTTTTACGAAATAGACACAAGTAAATGAAACTACATTATATGGGTGAATGATCGAAGCTGAATATGCCCCTTTTGCTTGGTAGCCTAAGAATTAGTAAACCGATTTACTAATTGACGCGAATCCTAAAGATAGATCTATTGGGCCTAACGAACCCCATCCAAAGTACCGGATGCTTTAGTACTTCGAATTCATTTTTATCATGTCCGAAGGATTTCCCGGAATGATAGGGGATATTCTTATATGCATCTTGTTAATGTCGGTTACTAGGTGTTCACCATATGAATGATTTTTATCTCTATGTATGGGATGTATATTGAAATATGAAATCTTGTGGTCTATTATTATGATTTGATAATATATAGGTTAAACCTATAACTCACCAACATTTTTGTTGACGTTTTAAGCATGTTTATTCTCAGGTGATTATTAAGAGCTTCTGCTGTTGCATACTAAAATAAGGACAAGATTTGAAGTCTATGCTTGTATGATATTATGTAAAAACTGCATTCAAGAAACTTATTTTTGATGTAATATATTCTTATTGTAAACCATTATGTAATGGTCGTGTGTAAATGGTATATTTTAGATTATCATTATTTGATAATCTACGTAATGCTTTTTAAACCTTTATAGATAAAATAAAGGTTATGGTTGTTTTAAAAATGAATGCAGTCTTTGAAAAACGTCTCATATAGAGGTCAAAACCTCGCAACGAAATTAATTAATATGGAACGTTTATAATCAATATGAACGGGACATTTCAGTTGGTATCCGAGCGTTAGTCTTAGAGAACCAGAAATTTGCATTAGTGTGTCTTATCGAGTTTGTTAGGATACATTAGTGAGTCTGGACTTCGACCGTGTTTTCTTTAAAAACGATTGTTTAACACTTTTGTTGGAAACTATATATTATTAACATGTAAATATTATGTGATATATTAACCTCTTAATGTGTTTGATATTGTGTGATAGATGAATAACACTAGTACAAATCCCATCGATTCACCTAATAATAATGAAGAGTTGAATATATTTTGGGAAGATTCACAAATTCCCGAAGAGGAACCGGAAGAAGAGGAGCGGGAAGAGGAGGAACCGGAAGAGGAGGAACCGGAAGAGAAGGAACCGGAAGAGAAGGAATCGGAAGAGGAGGATCCGGAAGAAGAAGAGGTTCTGGAGGAAGAAATATTGATACCTATAGTAAATCGATTAAATAAAAGAAAATCCTCAACCAACGGACGAAAGTTAATAATGGTCAATGGTGTTTTCGCCGAGGAAGCAAAATATTGGGAAGATTATCAATTTTCCGATGAATCGGATCCCGATGAGGATTTCGATGATGTTATAGAAATTAAATCGACCCAATTTAATAAAGCGAAAGAAAATAATAAGGGAAAAGGTATAAAAATAGAGAAACCCGATTCCAACCCCGATGAACTTTATATGTATCGGCAACATCCGTATTTCCTAAAATGTAACAATGACCCGGGAACCTCTAAACCACCAGGTTTCTCTAAACCATTGTGGAAAACGACGGCTCGTATTAGAGGAACACCATATATTCCTAGAAAATTAGGAAAACGAACCAAGTTCGAAGAAGAAGAAACCAGTGATTCAGATTAGAGGGTTGTAATCATGTTGTGTATTATATGTATTGTAGTGTGCTTGTACTTTTATGTTCTATGTAAAAATTGCTTGTATTATTTGTTAATTATCTTTTACGAATCTAATCCTTGTCTATTTTACAGTATAAAAACAAAATGGACATTAAGGGTAGACAACCGAATATTTTAGAAGATCTACCAGAGGATATGATTGAGGAAATCTTGTCTAGAGTCGGTCAGAATTCATCAGCACAATTAATTATGGCAAAATTAACTTGTCAAACATTTGAAAGACTTTCCAGAAATGCCTTAGTTTATAAAAGGCTTTCCTTTGATAGGAGGGGTATATCACATTGGGGAGACCGTAAGTTACGCCGTGTTTTCTTTAAAGCGTTAAATGCGGGGAACCCGAATGCAATTTTACGCTACGGGTTAAGAACCTATTTTGACTCAACATATCCCAACATAGGATTTCGTGAATTAGAAAGAGCTTCTAACATGCAACATAAGGAAGCATGTTATGCTTACGGGTTAGTGATGTTCACTTCTTACCAAAGTGAGAAAAAGAACATCGGATTGCAGCTTTTAAATAAAACCTTCCCACAAGTGACGGATTCAGTAGTTGGGGTGAGAAACAAGGTTTTTAGATTATTACGGGGTTGTTGGACATTACAAAACCCTCGTCCTTTTGACGACATTACAACTTAGCCAATGGTCATAACGGTTATTTTCCACAAGACCAAGGATGGGAAGTCATCTTAGTAAAACCAGAATGCATGACTTGTTTCTGGACTTATGAATTACGTGTCTTTATTTTCTTTGCTGAACAACTTGCGTATTAACTAGATTTATCTTCAAAACTGTCATGTATCAATGTGTACTATATTTCATGTTATATGTAATATATCGATGTTGTAAGTTTGAAGAATATTTATATGTGATATATTATTATAATCAGTTTTTCATTTGAAATTGTAGCAGTTGAATTGTATATTAGCTACTAAGGATGAACTTAACGGGTAGGTAGTACCCGAATTTAAACTTATAAAACGCTAATATGAAGAAAAAGCTTTTATAAATAAGTTCATATTATGCTACGAAATACTATTGACTACTCTTAATATTCTGTATGATTAACTCGATTCAGTTGGCTATTTTGAAGGAAATAGCACCGACTACTCAACACACCATGAATATGAGCGAAGAGGAATTTCGTACCTTTCTTGCTGCAAACATAGCCGCAGTACAGGCTACGCTACATACCAACAATAACTCTGAATCTAGCAATGCAGCTAAAGGCGCAAGAAATCGTGGAGGATGCTCCTACAAAGAATTCACTGCCTGCAAACCTTTGGAATTTGATGGAATCGAAGGACCAATTGGATTGAAACAGTGGACCAGAAAGTTGAATCGGTGTTTACCATAATTAAGTGTACTGAAGAGGACAAAGTTAAGTACGCTACGCATACCTTCACAGGTACAGCGTTAACGTGGTGGAACACCTACCTTGAACATGTAGGACAAAATGCTGCTTACGCACTACCGTGGTCGGCATTCAAGCAATTGATGAACGAGCAGTACCGTCCTAGAAACGAAGTCAATAAACTCAAGGCAGAACTTAGAGAGTTACGAACACAAGGGTTCGACGTTACCACATATGAACGATGATTCACAGAGTTGTGCCTATTGTGTCCGGGAGCATTCGAAGATAAAGAAGAGAAGATCGAAGCATTTGTAAAAGGGTTACCAGTAAGGATTCAACAAGATGTGAGTTCACACGAGCCCGCTTCTATACAGAAGGCAAGTCGAATGGCTCATAAACTCATAAATCAAATTGAGGGAAGAATTAAAGAGCAGGCAGCTGAAGAAGCCAACACGAAACAACTCAAGAGGAAGTGGGAGGAAAACGGTGACAAGAGTCACCAGTACAACAACAACAACAATTACAACCACAATCGCAACGACTATCCCAACAACCGCAACAACAATCGCAACAATAACCGCAATCCTAACAATAACTACAACAAACATCCCAACAACAACAACAACCGTTTCAACAACAATAATAATCCCAACAACAACCTCAATAACAACAACGACAACAAAAACCAAAAACAGTTATGTCATAGGTGTGAAGAAAATCATCAGGGGTTTTGCATGACATTTTGCAACAGGTGTAAAAGAAATGGTCATAGCGCGACAAAGTGTGAGGTCTGCGGACCAAAGTTTAACAGAACTAAAGGAATAAATAATGTCAGAACGAGTAATGCCGAAACAAATAGTGTCGGAGCAAGTAATACCAACCCTGTTTGTTATAAATGTGGAAAACCGGGCCACATTATTAGAAATTGCCCGAATCAGGGGAATACTAATGGGCAGGGTCGTGGAAGAGTTTTTAATATTAATGCGGCAGAAGCACAGGAAGACCTGGAGCTTGTTACGGGTACGTTTCTTATTGACGATAAATCTGCTTATGTTTTATTTGATTCGGGTGCGGATAGAAGCTATATGAGTAGAGAATTTTATGCTAAATTAAGTTGCCCATTGACGCCTTTGGATAATAAATTTTTACTCGAATTAGCAAATGGTAAATTAATTTCAGCAGATAATATATGTAGGGATAGAGAAATTAAACTGGGTGATGAAACGTTTAAGATTGATTTAATACCAGTCGAGTTAGGGAGTTTTGATTTAATAATTGGCATGGACTGGTTGAAGAAGGTAAGAGCAGAGGTCGTTTGTTACAAAAATGCGATTCACATTATGCGTGAAAAAGGAAAACTTTTAATGGTGTACGGAGAAAAGAACAACGCGAAGTTAAATCTTATTAGTAGTTTGAAGGCGCAAAAACTAATAAGAAAAGGTTATTACGTCATTCTAGCACACATCGAGGAAGTTAAATCTGAAGAAAAGAACATCAGTGATGTTCCCGTCGCAAAAGAATTTTCCGATGTATTTTCGAAAGAATTATCGGGATTACCCCCACATCGATCCGTTGAATTTCAAATAGACCTTGTACCAGGAGCTGCACCAATAGCTCGTGCTTCATACAGACTCGCACCCAGTGAAATGAAAGAATTACAAAGTCAGTTATAGGAACTTTTAGAGCGTGGTTTCATTCGACCAAGTACATCACCATGTGGAGCTCCTGTTCTGTTTGTCAAGAAGAAAGATGGTACATTCAGGTTGTGTATCGACTACCGAGAGTTGAACAAACTTACCATCAAGAACCGTTACCCATTACCGAGAATCGACGACTTATTTGATCAACTACAAAGCTCGTCGGTTTATTCAAAGATCGATTTACGTTCTGGATATCACCATATGCGGGTGAAAGAGGATGACATTCCGAAGACTGCTTTTAGGACGCGTTACGGTCATTACGAGTTTATGGTTATGCCGTTTGGATTGACTAACGCACCAGCTGTGTTCATGGACCTCATGAACTGAGTGTGTGGGCTATAACTTGACAAGTTTGTCATTGTTTTCATCGATGATATACTTATTTACTCGAAGAATGATCAAGAGCACGAAGAACATTTAAGAAAAGTGCTAGAGTTACTGAGAAAAGTAAAACTGTACGCTAAGTCTTCAAAGTGTGCATTTTGGTTGGAAAAAGTTCAATTCCTCGGTCATATAGTGAACAAAGAAGGTATTCAGGTGGATCCAGCAAAGATTGAAACCGTTGAAAAGTGGGAAACCCCGAAAACTCCGAAACACATTCGCCAATTTTTAGGGCTAGCTGGTTATTACAGGAGATTCATCCAAGATTTTTCCAAAATAGCAAATCCCTTGACTGCATTAACGCATAAAGGGAGGAAATTTGAATGGAAGGATGAACAAGAAAAAGCGTTTCAATTGTTGAAGAAAAAGTTAACTACAGCACCTATATTGTCATTACCTGAAGGAAATGATGATTTTGTGATATATTGTGACGCCTCAAAGCAAGGTCTCGGTTGTATATTAATGCAACAAACGAAAGTAATTGCTTATGCGTCTAAACAATTGAAGATTCACGAGCAGAATTATACGACGCATGATTTGGAATTAGGCGCGGTTGTTTTTGCATTAAAGACTTGGAGGCACTACTTATATGGGGTCAAAAGTATTATATATACCAACCACAAAAGTCTTCAACACATATTTAATCAGAAACAACTGAACATGAGGCAGCGCAGATGGATTGAATTGTTGAATGATTACGACTTTGAGATTCGTTATCACCCGGGGAAGGCAAATGTGGTAGCCGACTGAAACGACCCGACCATATTACTATAAACGCAGTACGATCTCATTGGTCTCATAGTGAGGTATTTGACCTCTATATGATACGTTTTATAAAATATTGCATTCGTTTCATAAAAAGCACATCATTATTATACATAATGCATGTTTTAAACAAGTGGGCGATTATTTAAGAAATAATCCCCAAAATACATCGGTTTCCAAATACTACACACATGACGTAACAGTCGAATATAATACATGACAAAGGTTTTATTGAATGCAACACTTTATTTAAATAAAAGTATGAGACTCCATGCACAGCTTGCTCAGATAATGCAACAGCGGAAGACTTTCTTAAGGACCTGAGAATAAACATGCGTAAACAGTCAATACAAAGGTTGGTGAGATATATAGGTTTATCATCGATATAAATATAGACCACAAGATTTCATAGTTATAAATATATGTACATTCGCAAGTGTATAAAAGTATTCTATAAGTTGTTGAGCGCTTCGGTAACCATACTTAACCATTAATGTGGCATATTCCCTTTATTATGAAATCTCCCTACACTGTACCAAGTGTAGTAAAAATGAAGTACTATGCAACCGTTTACGATACTAGAGCGACTAGCCCAGTTGGGATTTTCAAACCCGATAGATCTATCAATATGATTCGCGCTTACATGTTCTTACAACATGTAAATATTAGTTACCAAGCTATTAGGGAAGATATGCAATGTGGTACAACTCAACGTAGAATATATTTTAAGTACTTGTGTCCATGGCGTAAAACATAAAATGCATGTATTCTCATCCCAAAATATTTTTAGAGTTTAAAAATGGGACTATATACTCACAGTAGTAAAAGTATATTAATAATAAGTTTTTAACTCATTAAAAATATGACCGTCGTCCTTGGATTCACGAACCTATAACAATAATAACGACTCAGATAATAATACGACATATGAATAAAATAAAGCAAGTTCATAGAATACTTATATAATAATTTTTAATATTTTATGTTAGTAGTCCAAAATAGTCCGAAAAGTCCAACAGTCCAATAATTGGTATATACATATATATAATCTTAGAATTACCCCATGATGTATTGTATACGTATTGTCTTAGCATCAACCCAGAGACGTATTTTATACGTATTGTCTTATAATTAACTAAGACGTATTGTGTACGTATTGTCTTAGGATTTATCAAAACGTATTGTATACTTATTGTGTTAGGACGTACCAAGAAAATTATTATACATATATACAATCACAGAATTAACCAAGATTATAATATTTTATTATACTACTGATAACATGTCCAAATATATATAAGATATAGGAAAAGTTAACAAGGATATGGTTAATATAGTTTTTATAATATAAATTTCGTCCATACAACGTTAATTTTAGCAGATTTTGTTTTGCTCGAAAAATATTCATTACAACTCCGTTTAAAGTGAATAAAATTGCTATGGATTCATTAAGAAGTAACTTTTACAAAACCAATTCCAAAAGTTCATCCCAAGTAGTAATTTTTAGAGCTTTACCCTCTTTTTATGTCGGTGGACAGATTTAGAAAAATCCCGGCATCCACCCAATATATGATTTTTGATAAAATACTTTCACTTTGTCTAAAATCATGAAAAAAATACTGGAAGTCTTATTTACATATATTAACATATTTCCAAAGTCTTAGCCTCGAAATCAAAGTCTAAGATAGGTTTTTAATTCCCAACCCAAAACAGCCCGCTTTTTACCGAATGGAGATTAAAGGATATATGTTAAGTTTCAAGGTGTTCTTCATATGTACAAGTTATAAGTTCTTATATTAACTTAATATAACATCATAATACATATAAATAAGTGTTATTAGAGTTAAGTTAGAAAGATTAGATTAGTTTTTCAAACAAGCTTGGTGTTCACCAAAAGAAGTTCTAGTTTTTACAAGTTTTATAAGTATAATAAGATAACAACTATACAAGAAATTGAACAAGGATTTTGAGAAGTATTTTACCTTGATTATGAAGAGGAAATTTTCTGAGATTAAATTATGATATGAGAGCATTCAAGTGTGTGTTTTTAGTTTAAGAAAATGTGAAGTAAAAATGAGTTAAAATGGTCCTTATTTATAAGCTTATAATTTTGGCTTTTAGTGAAAATATCTAAGATAAGTTAAATTGTATTAAGTCATGCATGAAATATTAAATTGATTAGGTAATGGATGACATATTATACAAATAATTGCAGATTTCTATTGGTATATACCAATAGTAAATACTTCTAGAAGCTGTGTATAATACTGGTAAAAATACCGTATGAATGCGAGTAGAATTCTTTGAGAAAATTGAATGGAAATACGAGTATAGCTATTTTTTTATGTATTGGTATATTATAAAGTGTATTCAATACTTGTAAGGATGCATTTACACTCGTAATACATTATATGTAAATACATTTTAACATAAGTTAATTACGTCGTTTAAATAGTAATATATATATTGTTTGAAAACTCTTTAAATTAGTAGTATGAAAATATATATAATACTTTGTTAATATACTTAATGAGATATTTAATTATCATATTTTCAAGTTAAATATATATAAATCCATATATATACACAATAATTAAACAATTAAATCAAGTTATGACGTTCGTGAATCGTCGGAATAAAAGGGTGACCAAAAGTGTGATGACCCGGGAATTTCCGACCAAATTTAAACATAATCTTATATGATTCGACTCGATAAGCAAAGTCTATTAAACCGAGTCTCATTATGTTTGAACTATTTCATGATAACATTTGACCTTTAACTATTTCCGACGATTCACGAACCTTTAATTGTAACTAAGAATGTAAATATAAATAATTATATATAAAACTAATTATATTAGTATTAATGAACTATTAAGTAATTTTGTTATTATAAAAGATAACATTTAATAACTAAAGATTTTCATTTTGAATATATATAGTATATTGTATATAAATGATTCAAACATATTTTACCAACGTTATCAAAATATTAAATGTACAATGTTATACTTTGTAGTTAATTGTTTAATATACATAATTAATCATCTACTCAACATTTAAAACATGATTTTATATATATGGTAGTATACATATATACATAAATATAACTATATATATATATGATTTTATACATAATTATTATATTATGTATATGTAGAAATTTATAATATATCTATGATGAAATAATGTACTATTTTAATAAATATATATAATACTTACATATATAAAACATTTATATTTTTCATAATTACATACATAAGTATAATATAATTAGTATGTAAATAAATATTATAATATATTTATATTAAAATGCATAAATATATAATATTCAGTATATGTTACAATACATATTACATAATTATTAAATATTACATAATAATAGATGATATTAATAAATTAAATTTAAATACAAATATAGTTGTTGTAGTAATGTTATTTGTATCGTCAAATATCAATATTTGTATTCATAATATCACTTTATATCATATAAAGATGAAATTGGATGTATAAATTAGATTATTATTACTAATATTATTATTATCGATAAAATATTAATATTATCATAATTAGTATGGTATTATTATTATTATTATTATTATTATTATTATTATTATCATTTTTACAATTATTATTATCATTAATATTATATTTATCATTATTATTAATTTTATTAATATTATTAGATATTAATAGTATTGTTATTATATATTATTATTATTAATTAAAAAAACAGTAGGGATCTATATTATACGCTTGACCTCTGTATCCTTTATCTCTATTATTATTATTTTTTTTGTTTCTTTCCTGCTCCAAACTCGTGAACCTGTGTTGACATTTTCTCCATTTTTTATCAACCGATCTCTATTATTACAAAATGATTATGTATAATTGCAAATCAAATAAAAAGGAAATCCAATGGGATTAAAGAGCACAACGATATTTTTTTTTTCTTCTTCTCTGCACGCTCCAATTTTTTTTTCTCTTAATTCAATTTCGAATAAAGTTTCAAAATCTAAAAATGCAGAAAGGTTAGAAATCTTTCTTTAAATCTATCTGCAAAATCTCAACTCTCAAATCTTTATATCGATCTTGAATTTTGAAGTCAAAGTTTAGTTTAAAAAAAGTCAACAATTGTTCTTGAGACAAATTCGCGTTCGTGTATATGTTTCTGATCAAATTGACGATTCCAGTAGTTTTTATACATGTTTAGAAAACTATTTCGTGTTATAAACATTATCTATAATGTTATCTATTACGAAATCAATTTTTTTTGTTTTGTTCCAAGAACCGACGCTGCAGTAGGCCTTTAGTGTTTTTTTTATTTATTTTAGAACCCAAATTATTTTTTTTCTGTAATGTTTTGAAGCTTTAAAAGGAACCCTGATTTTTTTTTTTTTTTTTTTGGTTATTGATGTTTTGTTGAATCCATGAGACTTGTGGAGAAGAAGAGGAATAGAAGAAAAACAGTTTATATATAAAATTTAAATTCGATATTAGTACAGAGAATCAGAATTGGTGGGATGGTCGAGAGTGTTTGCGTGTGAGCATGTGGTCACGAGATCGAGTCCAGAGGACGGTAGTTTCTTTTTTTTTTTGAAACTCTTTTCATGTGAGGTAGTTTTCTTTTCTAATTTTATTATTGTTATTATATATTAATTATTATTAGTATTATTATTATTATTGTGATTGTTTTGATTGTTATTGTTATTGTTATTATTAGTATCATACTTGTTATCATATTTGAAAGTATTATAGACATTACTATTATTATTATGATAGGTATTAATAATATTATTATTAGTAATAAACTTATCATTTTAGTATTTTATCATTATTAGGATTATGATTATCATTATTATTATTATGAAGGAAATAAAAATATATTATTATCATCAATATTATAATTTGTACCGGTTTATAAATAATAGTATCATCAGTACATTTACAATTAATAATATCATATTTATCAGTATCATCATTAATATTTACTAGTATTATTATGATTATCATTTATCATTTTATAAATATTAGAACCCTTATTATTAACATAAGTATGGTATTAGTATTAATATTATTTTAGAGTTATTATTATTAGTATCATTAACAGTTATCATTTTCATTTTTTTTGCTATTAGTATTATCATTATTAATAAAATTATTATTATTATTAGTAAATCATTATTATCTAAATTATTATTTTAACAAATAAATCTTTTGTACACTATATATATACTTATGGTATATACTAGGATTGTATTAATAATTCACATAACAAACTAATAAAATTTCATAAATACAATACTAACCACAAATATATGTATATAAATATATTAATGTCACTATTTATATAAACGTAAATCATTATAGATATATATACATAAAATCGATATATATATATATATATAAAATATAACTTAAAATATAATATAAGTATACGTTTTAAAATAAAGGTTAGAATAAATTCTACAAAACTATAATATATAAATAATACATATTAATAAATGAAATTTTGTAACTTACATTATACGTATTAATATATACACAATTGATATAGGTTCGTGAATCTGAGGCCAACCCTGCATTGTTCAATGACGTCATATGTATTTTTAATACAAAATACAGTATCGTGAGTTTCATTTGCCTTTTTACCCTTTATATTTTTGGGCTGAGAATACATGCGCAACTTTTATAACTGTTTTACGAAATTGACACAAGTACGTGAAACTACATTCTATGGTTGGATTATCGAAGTCGAATATGCCCCTTTTTATTAAGTCTGGTAATCTAAGAATTAGGGAACAGACACCCTAATTGACGCGAATCCTAAAGATAGATCTATCGGGCCCAACAAGCCCCATCCAAAGTACCGGATGTTTTAGTACTTCGAAATTTATATCATGTCCGAAGGAGGATCCCGGAATGATGGGGATATTCTTATATATGCATATTGTTAATGTCGGTTACCAGGTGTTCAATCCATATGAATGATATTTTTGTCTCTATGCATGGGACGTATGTTTATGAGAAATGGAAATCTGAAATCTTGTGGTCTATTAAAATGATGGAAACGATTGTTTAAGTTAAACTAATGAACTCACCAACCTTTTGGTTGACACTTTAAAGCATGTTTATTCTCAGGTACGAAAGAAATCTTCCGCTGTGTATTTGCTCATTTTATAGATATTACTTGGAGTCATTCATGGCATATTTCAAAAGACGTTGCATTCGAGTCGTCGAGTTCATCAAGATTATTATCAAGTCAATTATAGTTGGATATATTATGAAATGGTATGCATGCCTGTCAACTTTCGATGTAATGAAAGTTTGTCTTTTCAAAAACGAATGCAATGTTTGTAAAATGTATCATATAGAGGTCAAGTATCTCGCGATGTAATCAACTGTTGTGAATCGTTTATAATCGATATGGACTTCGTCCGGATGGATTAGAACGGGTCTTCACAGTTGGTATCAGAGCGGTGGTCTTAGCGAACCAGGTCTTGCATTAGTGAGTCTAACTGATAGTCGTTAGAATGCATTAATGAGTCTGGACTTCGACCGTGTTTGCATGTCAAAAGTTTTGCTTATCATTTAGTGTCGAAAAATTATTTACTTATCATCCTTAAAGTCTAAGACACGTCTTACTGCCTTTATTGCATAGACAGTGTATAGTTAAATTCATATCTTAGCGTATCTGTTATTGTTACCTTTGCCTGACAGCTTCCGTAGATTCCTCCGTAGCTTATGGGATTTTAGTATTATATATGCATATGTAAATTATGTATTGCAGAGTACTAATCTACATCCTATAATCTATTTCTTATCGAAAATCCTTCATCTGATCGTACGAGATGAATCCCTCAACCAGTTCGAGTCCATCTGATTTCGATAGCTATTTCGATAGTTATTCCGACAGCTATTTCGATATGGATTTCCACTCGAGCTCCGAAAGCAGAGTAACTGGAATGAATCGATCAATTAGCCATCATCTATTCTGAATGAATTGGAGATGGGTTCGTAGTCGACTTAATCAATGGAAACGCGAAGAAGGCGATCATTTCCACTAATCAAATTCACCTCTTGACAATGGACCTAAAACGTTTACCGGCGAACCTGTTCGAGACACCATTTTCTCTCTCATTTCCAAAGTATCTCATCACGATCATATACTATCTCAGATTCTAAACCTCATTCATCCGCTCGTCCGAACCGACAATCATCCCGGTGTAATAGAAGAAGTTAACGAACTTCGCGCATAAGTTGTAGTCTTGGAAAATATGGTGCAAAACGTACCAGCTTCATCCAAATCACCGGCACCAACGGTACCACCAACAACCCAAATTTCAATATCACATGCCTCAACATCTCAATCTATACCTCGAGTATAATCATCATTCTACATGACATTCTACATCAGTTATCTTCGTTCGACATGGTGATTATGTAATCTCTAATGTTTTAGAGATTATTTATTCTAGTTCCAACTAAAAACTAAATGAGTTTAATATCATGTTAACTCATTAAATTCATGATTACATCTGAAGAAAATATATATGTATATATGTTTTCATAAAGATTGTAATTAAAAATTCTTTTGTACAAACTGTTAATAATAAAAATATTTTAACGGGTAGGTAATACCCGAGGAATATTTAAATTTCACATTAATAAGTTACACTGTATATTCTTCGAATCTGATTCAACAGTTATTCACTATCCTATTTACAACCACCGGGATACTTATTCGTTCACCAAAGAATAACTATTTTCATTCAAATTCAATTTCATATTTGAATTTTGACCTATCAGAATCCAACAAGTGGCATAATGAAGAAATAATGGACACAATAAAAATTGATTAGAAACAGACTAATTAACAATATTAAATTTTATTAAGAAACCACGCTAACAAAATCCTAGTTAACTGTTAATTCCGTATTACATTTTAGTTATCGCAATTTATTTATCGCAATTTATTTTATCGCAATTTATATTCTCGCAATTTTATTTATTGTCATTTAATTTCTGTTATTTACTTTACGCACTTTATTTATCGTCATTTAATTTCTGTTATTTATTTTACGCACTTTAAATATCGGGACACGTATACAAGGTTTTGACATATCATATCGACACATCTATATATATTATTTGGAATCACCATAGACACTCTATATGCAGTAATGATCGAGTTCTCTATACAGGGTTGAGGTTGATTCTATAATAATATATATACTTTGAGTTGTGATCGAGTCTGAGACATGTACACGGGTCACGATACGTATTAATTAATTCAAATATTATATATTAAACTATATATGAATGATTGCACTGTCAACTGTGGACTATCGACTGTGGACTAATAACATTGGACAATTAAAATGAATTAAAATATTGAATATAACATATGAAACTAAACAATTCTTCAAGTTTGCCACTTGATTTCGTCTTAAACCTCATTTGTATCTTCACGATTACATTCTGCGTTCAAACCTTTCATGATTCTTGAAAACACCTCAATCGATAGGATGAATCAACCGCACTTCATCTACGGAAGGAAAGATTTATGCATATAGTTATGCACCTGAGAAACTCTCGGCAATTGAGTAAAAGTTCAACACGTAGCCGCATCAGATCCTTTGGCATTTATTAACAAAAACAACTTTGCGATCCTTTTCAAAATTAGCCAATTTTGTCACAACTCCAACAAGTCAACTTCGACTTTTCGTACGAAACAACCTTATTATAACGTTTATATATACGCGTGCTCTTTTATTGTTACCAGGTAACCTTTCATATTCCATCATATTACCATCAGCGTTTAATCATCTAAAAACACAATTCTCCTGAAACCACCTCGGATTAATAACCGATGATTCAGATATCATAGCATTAAATGCAGAGGAAACAGAAAAATGGTAGATGGTCTAAACGGACAAAAGTTTGATGATAAAGAAAGGAGTGTTAGGAACGCTCGATAGAAAATTGGGTATTGAAAAACAGATTGAGTTACCCATGAAGAAGACCAAGGACAAATACAAGGACCAAATCCTATATTCAAAGGATTCAGGTAATTCTGGATCCGTTGAAATCTTTAGAGAATATCTTGCTCCGAAGTCATGTTAAAATCTTGCGGAAAATCTTTCTCCATCAACCGTCGAACTTAGAAATTCCAAAATATCATCATCAATATCTTTGATATTTCTGAGGATATTTTCATAAATATTCTCGTCCGAAATTATATACCTCTTCGTACTTCCTGTGTATCAATATATTGGAAACATTCAATAGAAAATATAGTACCGAAAAGCAGATTATGCGAAACTATGAAGAAAGCCGTGGATAAATCACAAAGAATAAGTTTGACTTCAAAGAATCCAAATAATTCAATGTCTGCTAAAGTCTATAGTGAATAACTTGCTCCTTACTCTAAACCCTTGCAGACAATAGTTTCTATCATCCTCTGATCTTAGATATTCTGAGATATTATCGTACCTTTCATTATAAATATCCTCCATATTTCTGGAGATATTTTTATAACTATTCTTATCTGAAATCATTAATCTTTTCGTGCTATCAGTATTACATCATATAGAAACTGTTAGTTACTATATTCTGTAAATTTTCAAGCTTAAAATATGAATGTTATTGTAGTAATGATGGGAACTGATGCATGAGTTAGTATAATATAATGACACTTGATCAACGTGATTATATTACAGTAAGTCATGCTGAGTTTCTAAATGAAACGTGATGATTCACAGATCATAACGTCATCATGTGCCATGTTACATAACTCTTTCATCCTACTTAACTCCATAACAAATCAAGAAAATGTATTCTTGATGGTTCTATCTTCCGTGATGTTGATAAATTTGAAAATCAAATCGTGCTATCACGTTCCTTCATGCTTAGAACATTATAATCATTCGAAACTCTATATCTATAAATTCTGGACCATTATTCGCTTGACTTGAAGTCGGGAAGAGAAAACAAAAGCATAGAGCTTTGAAATATAAGGGAGAATATAAAGTCCGATAACAACACATAAATTACAAACCGTGTATATCAATGTTTATCGCAACATAAAGACACGGGAGAATTAAAAACATTATAATCCCGAGGGCGAAGTAGAAGAAAGCAGATTCCTCTGGTGGAAGTTGGAAAAGGAGAATGATTGTTGCGATAGTAAGGATGAGGACAAGGATCAGAACTGGATTAATCATTTTCAGAATCTTTTGGATGTATGAACTAAGAAAGAAAGTATAAGAATGGTGAGAATAATGGAAAGGAAGAGCTTAATTTATACTGGAAATATCAGACGTAGTAATCGGGGCAGATCACCGTATTTAATTAAAGAGATCTTAATTTCCATAAATCCCGAAGAATCAGATTTTATAGATCTTCAAGATTTTCTTTAAATCCCTTAAATTCCGGAATTCAACCAAGGCAATGTCAAAAGTTAAGACGCGCCTTATTTTCTAAATTCAAACCTGACTACGTCAAAAGTTAAAAACAAATCTTTGTTTCTCATTTCATCCTTTTGTGAATAGCTTCATTCGCACTCTTCGAATAATTGAATTATTTTTATCCATATTACTCAATGATGATAAAACTCAAGTTATCAACTCATATTCGTCAGGAAAACATATTTATTGTTAGCTATGACGACCTCACTCAAATTTCGGGACGAAATTTCTTTAACGGGTAGGTACTGTGATGACCCGGGAATTTCTAACCAAATTTAAACATAATCTTATATGATTCGACTCGATAAGCAAAGTCTATTAAACCGAGTCTCATTATGTTTGAACTATTTCATGATAACATTTGACCTTTAACTATTTCCGACGATTCACAAACCTTTAATTGTAACTAAGAATGTAAATATAAATAATTATATATAAAACTAATTATATTAGTATTAATGAACTATTAAGTAATTTTGTTATTATAAAAGATAACATTTAATAACTAAAGATTTTCATTTTGAATATATATAGTATATTGTATATAAATGATTCAAACATATTTTACCAACGTTATCAAAATATTAAATGTACAATGTTATACTTTTTAGTTAATTGTTTAATATACATAATTAATCATCTACTCAACATTTAAAACATGATTTTATATATATGGTAGTATACATATATACATAAATATAACTATATATATATATATGATTTTATACATAATTATTATATTATGTATATGTAGAAATTTATAATATATCTATGATGAAATAATGTACTATTTTAATAAATATATATAATACTTACATATATAAAACATTTATATTTTTCATAATTACATACATAAGTATAATATAATTAGTATGTAAATAAATATTATAATATATTTATATTAAAATGCATAAATATATAATATTCAGTATATGTTACAATACATATTACATAATTATTAAATATTACATAATAATAGATGATATTAATAAATTAAATTTAAATTGAAATATAGTTGTTGTAGTAATGTTATTTGTATCGTCAAATATCAATATTTGTATTCATAATATCACTTTATATCATATAAAGATGAAATTGGATGTATAAATTAGATTATTATTACTAATATTATTATTATCGATAAAATATTAATATTATCATAATTAGTATGGTATTATTATTATTATTATTATTATTATTATTATTATTATTATTATTATTATTATTATTATTATTATTATTATCATTTTTACAATTATTATTATCATTAATATTATATTTATCATTATTATTAATTTTATTAATATTATTAGATATTAATAGTATTGTTATTATATATTATTATTATTAATTAAAAAAAACAGTAGGGATCTATATTATACGCTTGACCTCTGTATCCTTTATCTCTATTATTATTATTTTTTTTGTTTCTTTCCTGCTCCAAACTCGTGAACCTGTGTTGACATTTTCTCCATTTTTTTATCAACCGATCTCTATTATTACAAAATGATTATGTATAATTGCAAATCAAATAAAAAGGAAATCCAATGGGATTAAAGAGCACAGCGATATTTTTTTTTTTCTTCTCTGCACGCTCCAATTTTTTTTTCTCTTAATTCAATTTCGAATAAAGTTTCAAAATCTAAAAATGCAGAAAGGTTAGAAATCTTTCTTTGAATCTATCTGCAAAATCTCAACTCTCAAATCTTTATATCGATCTTGAATTTTGAAGTCAAAGTTTAGTTTAAAAAAAGTCAACAATTGTTCTTGAGACAAATTCGCGTTCGTGTATATGTTTCTGATCAAATTGACGATTCCAGTAGTTTTTATACATGTTTAGAAAACTATTTCGTGTTATAAACATTATCTATAATGTTATCTATTACGAAATCAATTTTTTTTGTTTTGTTCCAAGAACCGACGCTGCAGTAGGCCTTTAGTGTTTTTTTTTTATTTTAGAACCCAAATTATTTTTTTTCTGTAATGTTTTGAAGCTTTAAAAGGAACCCTGATTTTTTTTTTTTTTTTTGGTTATTGATGTTTTGTTGAATCCATGAGACTTGTGGAGAAGAAGAGGAATAGAAGAAAAACAGTTTATATATAAAATTTAAATTCGATATTAGTACAGAGAATCAGAATTGGTGGGATGGTCGAGAGTGTTTGCGTGTGAGCATGTGGTCACGAGATCGAGTCCAGAGGACGGTAGTTTCTTTTTTTTTTTGAAACTCTTTTCATGTGAGGTAGTTTTCTTTTCTAATTTTATTATTGTTATTATATATTAATTATTATTAGTATTATTATTATTATTGTGATTGTTTTGATTGTTATTGTTATTGTTATTATTAGTATCATACTTGTTATCATATTTGAAAGTATTATAGACATTACTATTATTATTATGATAGGTATTAATAATATTATTATTAGTAATAAACTTATCATTTTAGTATTTTATCATTATTAGGATTATGATTATCATTATTATTATTATGAAGGAAATAAAAATATATTATTATCATCAATATTAGAATTTGTACCGGTTTATAAATAATAGTATCATCAGTACATTTACAATTAATAATATCATATTTATCAGTATCATCATTAATATTTACTAGTATTATTATGATTATCATTTATCATTTTATAAATATTAGAACCCTTATTATTAACATAAGTATGGTATTAGTATTAATATTATTTTAGAGTTATTATTATTAGTATCATTAACAGTTATCATTTTCATTTTTTTTGCTATTAGTATTATCATTATTAATAAAATTATTATTATTATTAGTAAATCATTATTATCTAAATTATTATTTTAACAAATAAATCTTTTGTACACTATATATATACTTATGGTATATACTAGGATTGTATTAATAATTCACATAACAAACTAATAAAATTTCATAAATACAATACTAACCACAAATATATGTATATAAATATATTAATGTCACTATTTATATAAATGTAAATCATTATAGATATATATACATAAAATCGATATATATATATATATATATATAAAATATAACTTAAAATATAATATAAGTATACGTTTTAAAATAAAGGTTAGAATAAATTCTACAAAACTATAATATATAAATAATACATATTAATAAATGAAATTTTGTAACTTACATTATACGTATTAATATATACACAATTGATATAGGTTCGTGAATCTGAGGCCAACCCTGCATTGTTCAATGACGTCATATGTATTTTTAATACAAAATACAGTATCGTGAGTTTCATTTGCCTTTTTACCCTTTATATTTTTGGGCTGAGAATACATGCGCAACTTTTATAACTGTTTTACGAAATTGACACAAGTACGTGAAACTACATTCTATGGTTGGATTATCGAAGTCGAATATGCCCCTTTTTATTAAGTCTGGTAATCTAAGAATTAGGGAACAGACACCCTAATTGACGCGAATCCTAAAGATAGATCTATCGGGCCCAACAAGCCCCATCCAAAGTACCGGATGTTTTAGTACTTCGAAATTTATATCATGTCCGAAGGAGGATCCCGGAATGATGGGGATATTCTTATATATGCATATTGTTAATGTCGGTTACCAGGTGTTCAATCCATATGAATGATATTTTTGTCTCTATGCATGGGACGTATGTTTATGAGAAATGGAAATCTGAAATCTTGTGGTCTATTAAAATGATGGAAACGATTGTTTAAGTTAAACTAATGAACTCACCAACCTTTTGGTTGACACTTTAAAGCATGTTTATTCTCAGGTACGAAAGAAATCTTCCGCTGTGTATTTGCTCATTTTATAGATATTACTTGGAGTCATTCATGGCATATTTCAAAAGACGTTGCATTCGAGTCGTCGAGTTCATCAAGATTATTATCAAGTCAATTATAGTTGGATATATTATGAAATGGTATGCATGCCTGTCAACTTTCGATGTAATGAAAGTTTGTCTTTTCAAAAACGAATGCAATGTTTGTAAAATGTATCATATAGAGGTCAAGTATCTCGCGATGTAATCAACTGTTGTGAATCGTTTATAATC
Organism: Rutidosis leptorrhynchoides; assembly: GCF_046630445.1. Lineage (NCBI taxonomy): Eukaryota > Viridiplantae > Streptophyta > Magnoliopsida > Asterales > Asteraceae > Rutidosis > Rutidosis leptorrhynchoides. The sequence goes on from NC_092341.1 coordinate 251,053,309, forward strand.
GATATGGACTTCGTCCGGATGGATTAGGACGGGTCTTCACAAAAAGCTTATGTAAAAATATTTTTGGAGGTTCAAGATTTATTAAAATTCATTGCTTATCAAGTCGGAATTATATAAAGATTAAGTTTAAATTTGGTCAGAAATTTCCGGGTCATCACAGTACCTACCCGTTAAAGAAATTTCGTCCCAAAATTTGATCGAGGTCGTCATGGCTAACAATAAAAATGTTATTATGACGAATATAAGTTGATTCATAGGGTTTTATCATGATTGAGAAATATGGATAAAATAATTCAATTACTCGAAACGTATGAGTGAAGCTATCGTAAAAGAGTGAAATGAGAAAATAGGGATTCGTCTTATCTTTTGACGTCATCACAGTTGATCTCCGGATTAAACAAAATCTTTGTAATCTATATAAGATTTGATTTTTCGGCAATTAAGGAAATTATGATCCTCTTCGATTTAATGCAATAATCTGTCTCGATTTCTCTGTAGGATATTTTACTATAAATCAACCTCCTACGTTTCCTTATTTCCACATCTCCCATCTTTTATACTTTCTTCCTTTCTTCGTACTTCCAAAACATTCGTCAATGTGCTCCATCCAGTTTTAATTCTTGATATATTCTTGACTATCACATCTGTCATTCTTCTTTTTCATCTTTCACCGGAGGAATCCGTTAATTTCTACTATGCTCTTGGATTTATAGTGTTCTTAGTTTTCACGTGTCTTTATATTGCTATACGCATCGATATACACGATTTGTAATTTCTGCGTTGTCTTCGTGCTTATATTTTTCCTTATATTTTGGAGTTTCATGCTTTCGTCTTCTTTTCCCGACTTCAAGTCAAGCGAATAATGGTCTAGAATTCATAGATATGAAATTCGGAATGAACATAGCTAATGCTCTAAGAGAGAAATTGTAATAGCACAATTTGACTTGTGAAATTATCAGAATCCAAAGGAAAAGACAGAACTATCAATAGAATATGTTCTTGATATGTTTAGAGATTAGATTGAATGTAAGAGTCATGTAACATGGCACATGATGACGTTATGGTCTGTGAATCATTACGTTCCATTTAGAAACTCAACATGACTTACTGTAATATAATCACGTTGATCAAGTGTCATTATATTATACTAACTCATGCTTCAGTTCCCAACATTACTTCAAAAACATTCATACTTTACACTCAGAGGTTTCAGATATTTAGAAACTAAAACAATTTTCTTTATGATGTGATACAGATAACGCGAAGGAATAAATGATTTCAGATAAGAATGGTTATGAAAATATCTTCAGAAATATGAAGGATATTTATAATGGAAGATACGATGATATCTTAGAATATTTAAGATAAGAGGATGATGAAGAATATTGTCCACAAGTTTATTAGAGTAAGGAGCAAGGTATTTGCTAAGGATTTTAGCAGACACCGAATCATTTGGATTCTTTGAAGGTAGATTTCGTCCTTGTGATTTATTCACAGCCTCCTTCAGGGTTTGCTCAATCCGTTTTTCAGTTCCAAACCTTCTCTTTTTCTGTGCTTTGCTAACACAATATTCTTTATCATCAACTTTTAACTGTTACGGTTGTCTACAGTTTCTGCTGCTTCATTCAGCTTTTTCAAAACTTCATAGTACTGATTCGTAGTCTGAAGTGCTATTCCGGATTTCAGAATTATAATTCCAGGAAATAACGTTATATGTATATGCAGAAATGATGTGAGATTCAAGAATAATTATTGAAGCTTCCTGGGGTTTGATATGACAATTATTGTTACAAGATGTAGATGGGTACATGACAAGGTTTTATAGTGATCTTTCAGAGAGATTTAAGTCAAAGAGCAATAAAGTTGCTGGTAAGCTTACTACTAATGTCGTGGAATATAAAAGGTTCCCCAGTAATGATGGCGAAAAGACAACGTATATATCAAGGTTATAATAAGGATACTCCGGATGAAAAGTCGAAGTTGTCTTTTTGGAGCTGTGACAAAATTCGCTATTTTGAAAAGGGATTGTAAAGTTATTTTGGGTAATAATAATGCTAAAGGATCTAACACGGATACGTGTTGAACCTTTGCTTAGGTTCAAGTGTCCTCCGAATGCATATCTATATGCATATATTCTTCGTATGTATCGTGTGATTAGTTCATTCTCTCGATTGTTCCTTAGTTGAGATGTTTTCAAGAATTTTGAAGGGTTTAGACGCAGGTTGTCATCGTCAATATCCGTATAATGAATTTGTCGTGAATCTTGAATGTTACGAATATCTTTATGAGTTCTGTGAATGAAAGTGATGTTCTAGTATAGTTTGAATTTAAAGTATGTAGGAATTTAAGATTGATGGCACTTCTTAAATCTTGACTTGGATTTTGATCTATCAAAATCAGAATATGTAATTGAATTGGTATGGAAAATGGTTGTCTTGAATTTTGTGAAATGATGTATATTGCTATGAAAGGAGAGAGTATAATTAACGATTGTCGAAACATCATTGAAAATGTACAGTGTAACATATTAATGTGAACTTAAGTATTTCTGGGGTATTACCTACCCGTTAAAATAAAATTTCACAAGTAATATTTTGTACAAAAGAATTTTTATTACAGTCTTTATGAAAATATATGTATGTATATTTTCTTCAGATGTAATATGGATTTAATGAGTTAATATTATATTAATCTCATTTGTTTTACGGTTGGAACTAGAAATGAATAATCCCTAAAACTTTAGAGATTACATAATCGCTGCGGAATATTTCTTCAACGTAAATGAAATAATGAATTAATACTTCATCACTCATTATTGTTGGTATCCCTCAGTGCCTGCGGTGCGTATGATGTTGATGCTCGTAATGCAGCTTGCGATGTTGAGGCTTGTGATGTTGTTGGTAATGCTGCTGCTGGTGCTGGTAGTGGTTTGATGTGAGTATAGATGATGAGAATTTGTTTTGTTTTGTATTGTGAAAGAAGATGTTTAAAGTTTCTTGAATAAAAAGAGAGGTCAAGAGCTTTATAAAGGGAATGAAATGATGTAGGATGCACTTGCTAATGAAGTTTTGCTTTTCATGACAGTAAATTTTTATTTTTTTTACTAAATAATTCACCATGCAATATACGGAGTAAAGGTCGGATAGCCTCAATAATATTAGTAATTTTATACTCGTTGCGGCATATCCTGGAAAGGAGAGAGAAAATGGTATTACGAACGGGTTCACCGGTAAGTGCCGCATGTTCTTCATCAAGAGGGCAATGTGGTGGATGGAAGGGATCACTTTCTTCTTGTCTCCAATGACTAAGTAGACTACGAACCCATCCCCAATTCATCCAAAATAGATAATGGCTAATTGGTTGATCCATTCATGTCACACTGCTTTCGGAGCTCGAGTGAAATTCCATATCGAAATTCGAGGGACTTGAACTAGTGGAGAGTTCCATTTCATAAGATTGAATAAAGGATTTTTTGATATGAAATGATTTTCGGCTATCAGATGGTATTATAATTACATAGAATATCTATATATATAGAGCAAAAGATTTCATAGATTACGGAGGAATTTATGGAATATGTTAGGAAAAGTTTACAGTAACAGATACGCTAAGATATGAATTAGCATACACGCTAAAATATGAACTTTGTCTATACACTATTTATGCAATCAATGCAGTAAGATGTGTCTAGACTAAGAATGATAAGCATGTAATTTTCTAAGGGTGATAAGCAGATGATTTCCGACTAGAAATGATAAGCAAAACTTTTGACATGCAGTTAAGGTTGAAGTCCAGACTCACTAATGCATCTTAATAACTATCCGTTAGAAACACTAATGCAAGACATGGTTCGCTAAGACCACCGCTCTGATACCAACTGAAACGACCCGTCCATATTACTATAAATGCAGTACGTTCTCATTGGTCCCATAGCGAGGTATTTGACCTCTATATGATACGTTTTAGAAAATATTGCATTCGTTTCATAAAAAGCACATCATTATTATACATAATGCATGTTTTATACTAGTGGGCGATTATTTAAGAAATAATCCCCAAAATACATCGGTTTCCAAATACTACATACGTGACGTAACAGTCGAATATAATACATGACAAAGGTTTTATTGAATGCAACACTTTATTTAAATAAAAGTATGAGACTCCATGCACAGCTTGCTCAGATAATGCAACAGCGGAAGACTTTCTTAAGGACCTGAGAATAAACATGCGTAAACAGTCAACACAAAGGTTGGTGAGATATATAGGTTTATCATCGATATAAATATAGACCACAAGATTTCATAGTTATAAATATATGTACATTCGCAATTGTATAAAAGTATTCTATAAGTTGTTGAGCGCTTCGGTAACCATACTTAACCATTAATGTGGCATATTCCCTTTATTATGAAATCTCCCTACACTGTACCAAGTGTAGTAAAAATGAAGTACTATGCAACCGTTTACGATACTAGAGCGACTAGCCCGATTGGGGTTGTCAAACCCGATAGATCTATCAATAGGATTCGCGCTTACATGTTCTTACAACATGTAAATATTAGTTACCAAGCTATTAGGGAAGATATGCAATGTGGTACAACTCAAGGTAGAATATATTTTAAGTACTTGTGTCCATGGCGTAAAACATAAAATGCATGTATTCTCATCCCAAAATATTTTTAGAGTTTAAAAATGGGACTATATACTTACTAAAAATATGACCGTCGTCCTTGGATTCACGAACCTATAACAATAATAAAAATTCAGATAATAATACGACATATGAATAAAATAAAGCAAGTTCATAGAATACTTATATAATAATTTTTAACATTTTATGTTAGTAGTCCAAAATAGTCCGAAAAGTCCAACAGTCCAATAATTGGTATATACATATATATAATCTTAGAATTACCCCACGACGTATTGTATACGTATTGTCTTTGCATCAACCCAGAGATGTATTGTATACGTATTGTCTTAGAATTAACTAAGACGTATTGTATACTTATTGTCTTAGGATTTATCAAAACGTATTGTATACTTATTGTGTTAGGACGTACCAAGAATATTATTATACATATATACAATCACAGAATTAACCAAGATTATAATATTTTGTTATACTACTGATAACATGTCCAAATATATATAGGATATAGGAAAAGTTAACAAGGATATGGTTAATATAGTTTTTATAATATAAATTTTGTCCATACAACGTTAATTTTAGCAGATTTTGTTTTGCTCGACAAATATTCATTACAACTCCGTTTAAAGTGAATCAAATTGATATGGATTCATTAAGAAGTAAATTTTACAAAACCAATTCCAAAATTCATCCCAAGTAGTAATTTTTAGAGCTTTACCCTCTTTTTGTGTCGGTGGACAGATTTGGAAAAATCCCGGCATCCACCCAATATATGATTTTTGATAAAATACTTTCACTTTGTGTAAAATCATGAAAAAAATACTTGAAGTCTTATTTACATATATTAACATATTTCCAAAGTATTAGCCTCAAACTCAAAGTCTAAGATAGGTTTTTAATTCTCAACCCAAAACAGCTTGCTTTTTACCGAATGGAGATTAAAGGATATATGTTAAGTTTCAAGGTATTCTTCATATGTACAAGTTATAAGTTCTTATATTAACTTAATATAACAGCATAATACATATAAATAAGTGTTATTAGAGTTAAGTTAGAAAGATTAGATTAGTTTTTCAAACAAGCTTGGTGTTTACCAAAACAAGTTCTAGTTTTTTCAAGTTTTATAAGTATAATAAGATAGCAACTATACAAGGAATTGAACAAGGATTTTGAGAAGTATTTTACCTTGATTATGAAGAGAAAATTTTCTGAGATTAAAGTATGATATGAGAGCATTCAAGTGTGTGTTTTTAGTTTAAGAAAATGTGGAGTAAAAATGAGTTAAAATGGTCCTTATTTATAAGCTTATAATTTTGGCTTTTAGTGAAAATATCTAAGATAAGTTAAATTGTATTAAGTCATTCATGAAATATTAAATTTATTAGGTCATGGATGACATATTACATAAATAATTGCATATTTCTATTGGTATATACCAATAGTAAATACTTCTAGAAGCTGTATATAATACGGGTAAAAATACCGTATGAATGCGAGTAGAATTCTTTGAGGAAATTGAACGGAAATACGAGTATAGCTATAATTTTTATGTATTGGTATATTATAAAGTGTATTCAATACTTGTAAGGATGTATTTACACTCGTAATACATTATATGTAAATACATTTTAACATAAGTTAATTACGTCATTTAAATAGTAATATATATATATATATATATATATATATATATATATATATATATATATATATATATATATTGTTTGAAAACTCTTTAAATTAGTAGTATGAAAATATATATATAATAATTTGTTAATATACTTAATGAGATATTTAATTATCATATTTTCAAGTTAAATATATATAAATCCATATATATACACAATAATTAAACAATTAAATAATTAAATCAAGTTATGACGTTCGTGAATCGTCGGAATAAAAGGGTGACCAAAAGCTTGTGTAAAAATCTTTTCGGAGGTTCAAGATTTATTAAAATTCATTGCTTATCAATTTGGAATTATATAAAGATTAAGTTTAAATTTGGTCGTAAATTTCCGGGTCGTCATACCGACGCCTTGAGCAGAAAGGACAGAGAACCCATTCGAGTAAAAGCTATGAATATAATGATTCACACTAACCTTACTACTCAAATAAAGGAGGCGCAACAAGGAGTTTTGAAAGAGGGAAATTTAAAGGATGAAATACCCAAAGGATCGGAGAAGCATATTAATATTCGGGAAGACGGAACCCGGTATAGGGCTGAAAGGATTTGGGTAACAAAATTTGGAGATATGAGAGAAATGGTACTTAGAGAAGCTCATAAAACCAGATACTCAATACATCCTGGAATGGGGAAGATTACAAGGATCTCAAGAAACATTTTTGGTGGCCGGGTATGAAAGCCGATGTTGCTAAATACGTACGAGAATGTTTGATGTGTTCTAAGGTCAAAGCGGAGCATCAGAAACCATCAGGTCTACTTCAACAACCCAACATCCCGGAATGGAAATGGGAAAATATTACCATGGATTTCATCACTAAATTGCCAAGGACTGCAAGTGGTTTTGATACTATTTGGGTAATAGTTGATCGTCTCACCAAATCAGCACACTTCCTGCCAATAAGAGAAGATGACAAGATGGAGAAGTTAGCACGACTGTATTTGAAGGAAGTCATCTCCAGACATGGAATACCAATCTCTATTATCTCTGATAGGGATGGCAGATTTATTTCAAGATTCTGGCAGACATTACAGCAAGCATTAGGAACTCGTCTAGACATGAGTACTGCCTATCATCCACAAACTGATGGGCAGAGCGAAAGGACGATACAAATGCTTGAAGACATGCTACGAGCATGTGTTATTGATTTCGGAAACAGTTGGAATCGACATCTACCGTTAGCAGAATTTTCCTACAAAAACAGCTACCATTCAAGCATTGAGATGGCGCCGTTTGAAGCACTTTATGGTAGTGACCCGAACTTTTCCATGTTTATATATATTAAATGAAATTGTTATTTACATGAATAAGTGTTTCCAAAATGTTAAGCAATCAAACTTGTTAAGACTTGATTAATTGAAATAGGTTTTATATAGACAATTGACCACCCAAGTTGACCGGTGATTCACGAACGTTAAAACTTGTAAAAACTTTATGATGATATATATATGGATATATATATAGTTACCTTGATATTATGATAAGTAAGTATCTAATTAGGTATTTTAACAATGAGTTATATATATAAAATTGAGTTTATTGAATTAAGAAACTCGAAACGATATATATAACGATTATCGTTATAACAACGTCTTACTAAATACATATGAATCATATTAAGATATTGATACACTATGTTTAATCATGATAAATGATAATTAAACATTTCATTAAGTGTATTAACAATGAACTACATATGTAAAAACAAGACTACTAACTTAATGATTTCGAAACGAGACATATATGTAACGATTATCGTTGTAACAACATTTAACTGTATATATATCATACTAAGATATATTAATATATCATAATATCATGATAATGTAATAATTTAACATCTCTTTAGATATAATAAACAATGGGTTAACAACATTTAACAAGATCGTTAACCTAAAGGTTTCAAAACAACATTTACATGTAACGACTAACGATGACTTAACGACTCAGTTAAAATGTATATACATGTAGTGTTTTAATATGTATTTATACACTTTTGAAAGACTTCAAGACACTTATCAAAATACTTCTACTTAACAAAAATGCTTACAATTACATCCTCGTTCAGTTTCATCAACAATTCTACTCGTATGCACCCGTATTCGTACTCGTACAATACACAGCTTTTAGATGTATGTACTATTGGTATATATACTCTAATGATCAGCTCTTAGCAGCCCATGTGAGTCACCTAACACATGTAGTAACCATAATTTGGCAACTAGCATGAAATATCTCATAAAATTACAAAAATATTAGTAATCATTCATGACTTATTTACATGTAAACAAAATTACACATCCTTTATATCTAATCCATATACCAACGACCAAAAACACCAACAAACACTTTCATTCTTCAATTTTCTTCATCTAATTGATCTCTCTCAAGTTCTATCTTCAAGTTCTAAGTGTTCTTCATAAACTCTATAAGTTCTAGTTTCATAAAATAAAGAATACTTCCAAGTTTGCTAGCTTACTTTCAATCTTGTAAAGTGATCATCCAACCTCAATAAATCTTTCTTATTTACAGTAAGATATCTTTCTAATACATGGTAATACTCATATTTAAACTTTGATTCAATTTCTATAACTATAACAATCTTATTTCGAGTGGAAATCTTACTTGAACTTGTTTTCGTGTCATGATTCTGCTTCAAGAACTTTCAAGCCATTCAAGGATCCTTTGAAGCTAGATCTATTTTTCTCATTTCCAGTAGGTTTATCCATAAAACCTGAGGTAGTAATGATGTTCATAACATCATTTGATTCATATATATAAAACTACCTTATTCGAAGGTTTAAACTTGAAATCACTAGAACATAGTTTAGTTAATTCTAAACTTGTTCGCAAACAAAAGTTAATCCTTCTAACTTGGCTTTTAAAATTAACTAAACATATGTTCTATATCTATATGATATGCTAACTTAATGATTTAAAACCTGGAAACACGAAAAACACCGTAAAACCGGAAATACGCCGTCGTAGTAACACCGCGGGCTGTTTTGGGTTTGATAATTAAAAACTATGATAAACTTTGATTTAAAAGTTTTTCTTCTGGGAAAATGATTTTTCTTATGAACATGAAACTATATCCAAAAATCATGGTTAAACTCAAAGTGGAAGTATGTTTTCCAAAATGGTCATCTAGACGTCGTTCTTTCGACTGAAATTACTACCTTTACAAAAATGACTTGTAACCTGTATTTACGACTATAAACTTATACTTTTTCTGTTTAGATTCATAAAATAGAGTTCAATATGAAACTATAGCAATTTGATTCACTCAAAACGGATTTAAAACAAAGAAGTTATGGATAAAACAAGATTGGATATTTTTTTATTGTTGTAGCTACGGGAAATATTGTAACAATTCTATACAAATCATATCCTAGCTAACTTATACTGTATTATACATGTATTCTAATATATTATGTAATCTTGGGATACCATAGACACGTGTGCAAATGTTTTGACATATCATATCGACTCATCTATATATATTATTTGGAACAACCATAGACACTCTATATGCAGTAATGTTGGAGTTAGCTATACAGGGTTGAGGTTGATTCCAAAAATATATATACTTTGAGTTGTGATCTAGCCTGAGACGTGTATACACTGGGTCGTGGATTGATTCAAGATAATATATATCAATTTATTTTTGTACATGTAACTATGGACAACTAGTTGTAGGTTACTAACGAGGACAGCTGACTTAATAAACTTAAAATATCAAAATGTATTAAAAGCGTTGTAAATATATTTTGAACATACTTTCATATATATGTACATATTTGTTATAGGTTCGTGAATTGACCCGTGGCCAAGTCTTACTCTCGACGAAGTAAAAATCTGTGAAAGTGAGTTATAGTCCCACTTTTAAAATCTAATATTTTGGGATGAGAATACATGCAGTTTTATAAATGTTTTACGAAATAGACACAAGTAAATGAAACTACATTATATGGGTGAATGATCGAAGCCAAATATGGCCCTTTTGCTTGGTAGCCTAAGAATTAGTAAACCGATCTACTAATTGACGCGAATCCTAAAGATAGATCTATTGGGCCTAACGAACCCCATCCAAAATACCGGATGCTTTAGTACTTCGAATTCATTTTTATCATGTCCGAAGGATTTCCCGGAATGATAGGGGATATTCTTATATTCATCTTGTTAATGTCGGTTACCAGGTGTTCACCATATGAATGATTTTTATCTCTATGTATGGGATGTATATTGAAATATGAAATCTTGTGGTCTATTATTATGATTTGATAATATATAGGTTAAACCTATAACTCACCAACATTTTTGTCGACGTTTTAAGCATGTTTATTCTCAGGTGATTATTAAGAGCTTCCGCTGTTGCATACTAAAATAAGGACAAGATTTGAAGTCCATGCTTGTATGATATTATGTAAAAACTGCATTCAAGAAACTTATTTTTGATGTAATATATTCTTATTGTAAACCATTATGTAATGGTCGTGTGTAAACGGTATATTTTAGATTATCGTTATTTGATAATCTACGTAATGCCTTTTAAACCTTTATAGATAAAATAAAGGTTATGGTTGTTTTAAAAATGAATGCAGTCTTTGAAAAACGTCTCATATAGAGGTCAAAACCTCGCAACGAAATCAATTAATATGGAACGTTTATAATCAATATGAACGGGACATTTCAGGAACCCTGTTTCAATTTAGTACACTAGTTTTCAATTGATTTGTCTTAACCAATTGGGTGCTTACTGGACCAAGGGGTAAATCGGGTAACATAGATTGAACAAAATAGGGGTGAATTGTGTGGAGCGAACGCGTAACCAATTGAATCTTAATCTTATAATTAGTTAATTACTAAGTCACAAACGAACGAGGTCTTTGGTGAAAGGGAACCCTAAGCCAATAAATCCAAGTTTGACGTGTTTGCTAAAAGAGAACTCTGGGTAAACCGACTATGTAGTTGCATGTATTGATAAATTGAACTAGAGCTTAATAACATGTCATCTGACACTGCGAATAGGAGATCTAGGTGAACATTCTTTTATCTATTGAATTCAAATATCTTTACTTTTCGTTGAGTCTGCATTTATTTCTTATAAACTTAAAAACACAAAAATATTGTTTTTTACTTTTAATCAATCTTTGATTTGGCTAATCGTTAAATAGTCACAAAACAAACTATCTAGTACTTTCGATTTTCATAGATTAACTTAGTTTATTTTTACTAATTACAATCTTAATTCTCACGTTTAAACTGTCCTTGGAACGATTTCGGAATTACCAACTTTATACTATTGCATGATCGGGTGCACTGCCCATTAGTGTATAGTAATCTTTAAAACGGCATTTTCCAAGATAAATTATATACTAGATTCAACACATCATGTTTTTGGCGCCGCTTCCGGGGACAGTTGTGTCGAAAATTAAGATTGTTATCTAATTGTTCTTAGTTTAGTTTTAGTTATAGTTTATTATTTCTATTCGTTTATTCTCAGTTGAATTGGTGCGTTTAATCAGTTGTTAGTTGTAATTTCGCAGATAACAGGTAGTGCATGCCACATACGCGTTCTTCTAGTTCTACGATTCTTCAACCATTTGACGAACCCGAAAGAGAGTTATTCAGAGCATTAAGTCAAGAGCAACAGTCTACAGTGGATTCATCTTTTTCTTCGAGTGCTAATATAATTAATTTGGGTAGTAGTTATAAGACTGTGGTGCCCGATACACCACCTGAAATTAGAGAAGAAGAGAAATCTTACGTTTCATTATATCTTTTCGAGACTGAAGAGATGGCTGATCAACCAAATCGTCCTCAGACTATGGTAGAAAAGTTGAAGGCCACCAGAGCTGGCCAAGGCAATTCGATTACTCAATCGAACATCACTCAGCCTTTTCAAATTACAGGGCCGATCCTGAGTTTGATTTCTTCTGACTGCCAATTTCATGGAAAGGATAGTGAGGATGCAAACGAGCATCTTCGTATTTTTAATGATGTTTGCAACCTTTTCAAGCTGCATGAGGTTGCCGATACTTCGATCAAGACGAGGCTTTTTCCCTGGACTCTAAAGGGAGAAGCTAAGAGATGGTTAGATAAGCAGCCAGAGGGAGCGATTACCTCTTGGAAAGTTTTGGTGGATAAGTTTTTAGCAAAGTTTTTCCCTGCGTCTCGAGCTGCAAGACTTCAAGCAGATATTTCGCAATTCAGAAAAAAGAGCAGTGAGACGTTGTTTGATGCTTGAGACGTTATTCTAATTTGTTATGCTCATGTCCGCAACAAGGGTTGCATGATTTACAAAAGGTCCAGATTTTCTATAAGGGGTGTGACATACCAACTTGTCAGAGTATTGATCAAGCAGTAGGTGGAACTTTAATGGATAAGACCGAAGAAGAGGCACTAGAGATTATTGCAAAGAAAGCTGCCTACACTCACGAATGGCATCAAGATCATGAGTCAAATCGTTCAGCGTCAGTTAAGAGAACCAAAACCACTGGTGCGTATGATGATTATGGGTCTATTAATGCTAAGTTAGACAAATTTGGTAGACACTTGGAGAAGTTGGAGAAGGACATGCATGGTATTAAGGTTGGTTGTGAATTTTGTGGGGGATTAAACTTAGGAAAAGATTGTGATGCAGGTTTGACTATGAACCAGAAAGAAGAGATCGCTTATATTAGTCAATAGAACAACAATCAGTTTCAGGTACGTGCGCAGTTTAATAGGAATTTCAACAATCCCTATAATCCTCAAGGTAATCAAGGTTCGAGGTTCCAGCCAGGTTCTAGTGGAGGATATCAACAGCAAGCTCCCGGGTATTTTCAGAAACCCCAAGCCGAAGAGAAAAAGTCCAACCTTAAAGCGATGATCGAAAAGCTTGTGATGTCTCAAACTAAGCTTGTTACTACTGTTACTCAAAACAATGAGAAGAATGATCAAATGTTTTGAAATCAACAAGCGGCTATTCAGAATTTGGTGAAACAAATTGGTCAACTTGCTAATCAGAATAATGAGAGGAAACCGGGGGAGTTACTGAGCAAAACAGATAACAACCCGAAGAATGGGCACGTTAATGCTATCACTACACGAAGTGGTTTAGCATATGATTCACCGAGGAAGCCCGATGAGTATAATTTGCGAGTGCCTTTGGTTAAGGATCGTGAGCCGGTTGTTGTTAGTGAACCGGAGGGGGAAAAGGAGCCAGAACAGGTGATTGAGAAAGTTATGAAGGTATCGGAATCTGTTGCTGCCAAACTAGTAGTTAAAGAGTATCAACCACCGCTCCCATTCCCGAGGAAGCAGAGATTGGAAAAGCTTGAGGCGGAAAAGTCCAAGTTCATGGACTTGATTAAAAAAGTTAATATAAATTTGCCTTTTATTGATGTGATTGCAGGTATGCCCAAGTATGCAAGGTTTCTTAAGGACTTGCTAACTAACAGGAAGAAGCTGGAGAACATGTCTTCCGTCAGGTTGAATGCCGCATGCTCGGCGGTAGTTGCAAACAACCTTCCCGAGAAGCTTGAGGATCCTGGGAGTTTCACCATCCCTTGTTTACTGGGTAATTTGGATTGTATGAGAGCGTTGGCAAATTTGGGGGCTAGCATAAATTTAATGCCCTATTCTATTTACTTAAAGCTAGACCCTGGGGAGTTGAAACCCACGCGTATGGCTATTCAGCTAGCTGACTGCTCCATTAAATTCCCTCGTGGAATTATCGAGAATATGCTAGTAAAGACCGGGTCGTTGGTATTCCCGGCCGATTTTGTGGTTTTGGATATGGAAGTGGATGAAAGGATTCCACTGATTTTGGGTCGGCCATTTTTAAATACGGCTAGATGTATCATTGATGTTTATGGCCAACATTTGACCCTTAGGATAGATGATTTGCATGCAACTTTCTCAATCGACCATACTTTAAAATACCCTGCCTACACTGATGATACATGTTATTTTCGTAACACTGTGAATGTCCAGTCTGAGTTTTTGCAGGAATTCCCAGAGTTACAGGGTTCAGAAGAATGTTCATTGGTTGAAATTGATGAAGAGTTGCAGGTTGAGGAGGTGGATATTTTGACCACCTTGATGGAAAACGGCTATGAGCCGACTGAGGAGGAGTTCAAAGAACTCGAACGTGATGTGGATTACTGGAGCAAGTCTTCAATTAAAGAACCTCCCGAGTTAGAATTGAAGCCACTTTCAGATCATTTGGAATACGCTTATTTGCAGGAGGAATCTAAGCTCCCGGTAATTATTTCTTCTTCTCTTACTACAGGTCAGAATACTGAACTTGTGACCATGCTAAAGGCCCATAAAGCTCGTCGGTTTATTCGAAAATCGATTTACGTTCTGGATATCATCAAATGCGAGTAAAGGAGGATGATATTCCAAAAACTGCCTTTAGGACGCGTTATGGTCATTACGAGTTTATGGTTATGCCATTTGGATTGACTAACGCACCAGCGGTGTTCATGGACCTTATGAACCGAGTGTGTGGGCCATATCTTGACAAGTTTGTCATTGTTTTCATCGATGACATACTTATTTACTCAAAGAATGATCAAGAGCACGAAGAACATTTGAGAAAAGTGCTAGAAGTTGTGAGGAAAGAAAAATTGTACGCTAAGTTTTCAAAGTGTGCATTTTGGTTGGAAGAAGTTCAATTCCTCGGTCACATAGTGAACAAAGAAGGTATCCAGGTGGACCCGGCAAAGATCGAAACCGTTGAAAAGTGGGAAACCCCAAAAAACTCCGAAGCATATACGTCAATTTTTAGGATTTGCTGGTTACTACAGAAGATTCATCCAAGATTTCTCCAAAATAGCAAAACCCTTGACTGCATTAACGCATAAAGGGAAGAAATTTGAATGAAAGGATGAACAAGAGAAGGCGTTTCAATTATTGAAGAAAAAGCTAACTACCGCACCTATATTGTCATTGCCTGAAGGGAATGATGATTTTGTGATTTATTGTGATGCATCAAAACAAGGTCTCGGTTGTGTATTAATGCAACGAACGAAGGTGATTGCTTATGCGTCTAGACAATTGAAGATTCGCGAACAAAATTATACGACTCACAATTTAGAATTGGGTGCTGTTGTTTTTGCATTAAAGACTTGGAGGCATTATTTATATGGAGTCAAAAGTTTTATATATACCCACCACAAAAGTCTCCAGCATATATTTAATCAGAAGCAACTGAATATGAGACAATGCAGGTGGATTGAACTGTTGAATGATTATGATTTTGAGATTCGATACCACCCAGGGAAGGCAAATGTGGTATCTGACGCTTTGAGTAGAAAGGACAGAGAACCTATACGGGTAAAAGCTATGAATATAATTATTTGTACCAACCTTACTACTCAAATAAAGGAGGCCCAACAGGGAGTTGTAAAAGAAGGAAAGTTGAAGAATGAGATACCCAAAGAATCAGAGAAACATCTTAATATTCGGGAAGACGGAACCCGATATAGGGCTGATAGAATTTGGGTACCAAGGTTTGGAGATGTGAGAGAAATGGTACTTAAAGAAGCACATAAAACCAGATATTCAATACATCCCGGAGCGGGGAAGATGTATAAAGATCTTAAGAAACACTTTTGGTGGCCGGGTATGAAAGCCGATATTGCTAAATATGTAGGAGAATGTTTGACGTGTTTTAAGGTCAAAGCTAAACATCAGAAACCATCAGGTCTACTACAACAACCTGAAATCCCGGAATGGAAATGGGAAAACATTACCATGGATTTCATTACTAAATTGCCAAGGACTGCAAGTGGTTATGATACTATTTGGGTAATAGTTGATCGTCTCACCAAGTCAGCACACTTCCTGTCAATGAGAGGAGATGACAAAATGGAGAAGTTGGCGCGATTGTATTTGAAGGAGGTTGTCTCCAGACATGGAATACCCGTCTCTATTATCTCTGATAGGGATGGTAGATTTGTTTCAAGGTTCTGGCAGACGTTGCAACAAGCATTGGGGACTCGTCTAGACATGAGTACTGCCTATCATCCACAAACTGATGGGCAGAGTGAAAGGACGATACAAACGCTTGAAAACATGCTACGAGCATGTGTTATTGATTTCGGAAATAGTTAGGATTAACACCTACCGTTAGCAGAATTTTCCTACAACAACAGTTATCATTCTAGTATTGAGATGGCGCCGTTTGAGGCACTTTATCGTAGAAAGTGCAGGTCTCCAATTTGTTGGAATGAAGTAGGGGATAGACAGATTACGGGTCCAGAGATAATACAAGAAACTACCGAGAAAATCATCCAAATTCAACAACGATTGAAAACCGCCCAGAGTCGACAAAAGAGCTACTCGGACAGTAAAAGAAAAGATATAGAGTTTGAAATTGAAGAAATGGTCATGCTTAAGGTTTCACCTTGGAAAGGCGTTGTTCGATTTGGTAAACGGGGGAAACTAAATCCAAGGTACATTGGACCATTCAAGATTATAGATCGTGTCGGACCAGTAGCTTACCAACTGGAGCTACCTCAACAACTCGCGGCTGTACATAACACTTTCCACGTCTCAAATTTGAAGAAATGTTTTGCTAAAGAAGATCTCACTATTCTGTTGGACGAAATCCATATCAATGAAAAACTTCAATTCATTGAAGAACCCGTCGAAATAATGGATCGTGAGGTTAAGAGACTTAAGCAAAACAATATACCGATTGTTAAGGTTCGATAGAATGCTCGTAGAGGACCCGAGTTCACTGGGAGCATGAAGATCAGATGAAGAAGAAATACCTGCATCTATTTCCAGAAGATTCGTCAACACCTTCAACAGCTTAAAATTTCGGGACGAAATTTATTTAACGGGTAGGTACTGTAGTGACCCGAACTTTTCCATGTTTATATATATTAATTGAGAATGATATTTACATGATTAAATGTTTCCAATGTGTTAAGCAATCAAACTTGTTAAGACTCAATTAAATGAAATAAGTTTCATATAGATAATTCATCACCCAAGTTGACCGGCGATTCACGAACGTTACAAAATTGTAAAAACCACATGTTGTGGTATATATAGACATATATATATATATATATATGGTTGACATAATATTATGATGAGTAATTATCTCACTAAGTATATTAACAATGTGTGATATACATAAGAAATGAGATTACTAAGTTAAGAAACTCGAAATGATATATATAACGATTATCGTTATGATAACGTCTACTAAATACATATGTATCATATTAAGATATTGATACACTATATTTAACATGATAAAATGATATTTAAATATATCATTAAGTGTGTTAACAATGAACTACATATGTAAAAACAAGACTACTAACCCAAGAATTTCTGAAACGAGACTTAAATGTGACGATTATCGTTGTAACGATATTTTAATGTATATATCATATTAAGAGATATTCATACATCATAATATCATGATAATATAATAATTTAACATCTCATTTGATATAATAAACATTGGGTTAACAACATTAATTGAGATCGTTAACTTAAAGGTTTCAAAACAACACTTACATGTAACGACTAACGAAGACTTAACAACTCCATTAGAATGTATATACATGTTGTGTTTTGATATGTATTCTTACACTTTTGAAAGACTTCAAGACACATATCAAAGTACTTCTACTTAACAAAAATGCTTACAATTACATCCTCGTTCAGTTTCATCAACAATTCTACTCGTATGCACCCGTATTCGTACTCGTACAATACACAGCTTTTAGATGTATGTACTATTGGTATATACACTCCAATTATCAGCTCTTAGCAGCCCATGTGAGTCACCTAACACATGTGGGAACCATCATTTGATAACTAGCATGAAATATCTCATAAAATTACAAAAATATTAGTAATCATTCATGACTTATTTACATGAAAACAAAATTACATATCCTTTATATCTAATCCATATACCAACGACCAAAAATACCTAAAAACACTTTCATTCTTCAATTTTCTTCATATAATTTATCTCTCTCAAGTTCCATCTTCAAGTTCTAAGTGTTCTTCATAAATTTCATAAGTATAGTTTCATAAAAATCAAGAATACTTCCAAGTTTGCAAGTCTACTTCCAAGCTTTCTAATCCATTCCAAGTAATCATCTAAAATCAAGGAACCTTTGTTATTTATAGTAGGTTATCTTTCTAATTCAAGATAATATTCATATTCAAACTTTGATTCAATTTCTACAACTATAACAATCTTATTTTGAGTGAAAATCTTACTTGAACTGTTTTCGTGTCATGATTCTGTTTCAAGAACTTTCAAGCCATCCAAGGATCCTTTGAAGCTAGATCCATTTTTATCATTTCTAGTGGTTTTATCCAGAAAACTTGAGGTAGTAATGACGTTCATAACATCATTCGATTCATACATATAAATCTATCTTATTCGAAGATTTAAACTTGTAATCACTAGAACATAGTTTAGTTAATTCTAAACTTGTTCGCAAACAAAAGTTAATCCTTCTAACTTGACTTTTAAAATTAACTAAACACATGTTCTATATCTATATGATATGCTAACTTAATGATTTAAAACCTGGAAACATGATGAACACCATAAAATCGAATATACGCCGTCGTAGTGAAATCGGGGGCTGTTTTGGTTTGGATAATTAAAAACTATGATAAACTTTGATTTAAAAGTTGTTCTTCTGGAAAAATGATTTTTCATATGAACATGAAACTATATCCAAAAATCTTGGTTAAACTCAAAGTGAAAGTATGTTTTTCAAAATGGTCATCAAGATGTCGTTCTTTCGACGGAAATGACTACCTCTTTAGTAATTGACATGTAACTTAAATTTTCGACTATAAACCTATACTTTTTCTGTTTGGATTCTTAAATTAGATTTCAATATGAAACCATAGCAATTTGATTCACTCAAAACGGATTAAAATTGAAGAAGTTATGGGTAAAACAAGATTGGATATTTTTGATCTTTTTAGCTACGGGAAATGTTTAACAAATCTATACAAATCATATCCTAGCTAACTTATATTGTATTATACATGTATTCTAATATATTATGTAATCTTGGGATACCATAGACACGTATGCAAATGTTTTGACATATCATATCGACCCATGTATATATATTATTTGGAACAACCATAGACACTCTATATGCAGTAATGTTGGAGTTAGCTATACAGGGTTGAGGTTGATTCCAAACATATATATACTTTGAGTTGTGATCTACCCTGAGACGTGTATACACTGGGTCGTGGATTGATTCAAGATAATATATATCGATTTATTTCTGTACATCTAACTGTGGACAACTAGTTGTAGGTTACTAACGAGGACAGCCGACTTAATACACTCAAATCTTTAAAACATAATAAAAATAGTTGTAATTATATTTTGATCATACTTTGATATATATGTACATATTTGTATAGGTTCGTGAATCGATCCGTGGTCAAGTCTTATTTCCGAGGAAGGAAATATCTGTGAAAGTGAGTTATAGTCCCACTTTTAAAATCTAATATTTTTGGCATGAGAATACATGCAGGTTTTATAAATGATTTACAAAATAGACACAAGTACGTGAAACTACATTCTATGGTTGAATTATCGAAATCGAATATTGTAATGACCCGGACTTTTTCGATCAATTTATACTTATAAGATTAATATTTACATAAATTAAACCTTACCAACATGATAAGCAATCCAAATTGTTGAAACTTATGTTTTCGAAAAGAGTTTTACACAACGTTTGACCGTCTAGTTGACCGATGATATCACGAACTATATAACATATGATAATTATATGTTTGTGTATATATATGTATATATACATATTTAACATGATCTAAGGATGTTTTAATACCTCATTTTGTATTAATAACAATAAGTTATAAGTATATTTTGAAACTACTAACTTAAGTTTTCAAAACAATAACCATACGTAACGTTATTTGACGTAAATACTTATGACCTATAATGTTTATACATATATCGTATATGTAATGTATTTAATCACTTTTAAGGACTTAAATACATAAAACAATATAAGTGTATTCACAAAATATAGCTATATTTGAATCCTCGTTCCGTTTTCACAAGATTTCTATACGTATATCTAGAGTATATGTACCTGTATCATACCTAGCTTTTATACGTATTTACTATTGGTATATACACATCAAATTACCACCAACCAGCCCTTGTTCATGCCCTTAAGGCTAGGTAATTAGAATTTAGAGGATAGCTTGACTAATTGCATAAAATTACAACTTGGAAATTTGTTTTGTCCCCCCCCTTGATCACGTTTTATAGCCATCACCATATCAAATTTTTGATCACCATTTTCACTTCTAAATCACTCTCTAACTCTCTTACTTGAAAGCCCTAAGAAACTCTCATCAATTCAGCAAGTTACCATGAAGATCTAGCTTCAAAAATATCACTTAATCACCATAAGAAAACCCTTACAAAAACACTTCAAGAATCCTTCCAAGAACACAAATTTACTTCCAATCTTTCATCCAACCCCATCACTCTTTTGGTTCTAGGTTTTTACTTCTCTTTTACAGCAACCTTGTCCAAGTAACTTGAGGTAGTAACTTTGTTCATAACCTTATTCGATTCATATATATATAGTTATCTTATTTTATGGTATAAAATTTTAACAACAAGAACATAGTTTGAATGTTTTCAAACTTGTTTGCAAACTAAATAGATCCTTCTAACTTAACTTTTAAAATACTTCAAGACCTGTAATATATCATAAATATATGCTAATTTAACAAGGTATAACTTGGTTTTTCAAAGAACACCTTAAAAACTGTTTTTACGACGTCGGAGTGCAACCGAGGGATGTTTTGGGTTGGATAATTAAAAACTATTTTGAACCTTGAATTGGAGGTTTATTTTCTGGAAAAATGATATTTACTATGAATATGATAACACATAAAAATTTCATGATTTAACTCAAAGTATAAGTATTTTTAGAAAAATAATCATTTAATGTTGTTTACATAAGGGAAAATGATTAACTTCATAAGTTTCACCAAAGTTTGACCTATGACCTATGATTTCGAATACAAACTAAGGTATTTACAGTTTATAGTCTTAAAGAAGAACTCGATCCAAGGAAGTGGCAAGTTGAACCAACGAAAACGGAGTTGTAACGAAGAAACTATGACCAAAACAAGATCGGATATCCAAAACTAGTTTAGCCACGAAAATAATTGGAGAAAAATTAAATGAATCACATCTTTCTAAAATAACATGATATTTTATATATATGTACTCATAATTTAATTTTATATATTTCAGGACCACCCGTAAACAATACGAGAAGATTAATCATAAGATCCCATGATTGTACGCAACACGTCATTTGACAACACCGGTACTTTATGTACGCAACACGTCATTTGACAACACCGGTACCGTGGGTCAAGATTAATCCCGACCAATACAAATACGATGGGGTTTTATTTATTTTGATGGGGGTTTTATTTATTAAACACCTAAATATGAACCATTAAAATTGAATTACTAACATCGGACTGCTAACTACGGACTAAGAAATTATTAAAACTATTAAAAGTATAATAAGTATATATATGTGACGATTGTTTAAAATGGAAATATATTGATAAACTATATATGGATAGGTTCGTGATATCAACCGGAGACCAAGTCAAAATATATATATCTTCAAGGCAAAAGTGAGTATATAGTCCCACTTTTAAACTCTAAACATTTCGGGATGAGAATACATGTATTTTATGTTTTACGATATGGACACAAGTAACTGAAAAATATATTCTACGTTGAGTTGTACCACTGGCATACTTCCCTGTAGCTTGGTAACTACTATTTACAGCGGTATTGTAAACGCGAATCCTGTTGATAGATCTATCGGGTCTGACAACCCCAACCGGACTGGACGACCAGTATTCAACGGTTGCACAGTACTTCGTTTTGTGACTACACTTGGTACGGTGTAGTAAGATTTTATAATAAAGGGAATATGCGACGTGATTAAATGTTAAGTATGGTTACCAAGTGCTCAACCACTTAGAATATTTTTATTAAAATGTTTACATATGAAATCTTGTGGTCTATATTTATATCGCTGCCGGCATTAAACCTATATCTCACCAACTTTATGTTGACGTTTTAAACATGTCTATTCTCAGGTGATAACTAAAAGCTTCCGCTGCAACATGTTGAATTTAAGCAAGATCTTGATAATGCATATTTGTGTCAAAAATAAAACTGCATATCCGAGGAATTGTAATGTAAAATATGCTAGAAATCGTATTGTTATCATCACATGTAAAGTTTGTAAGTCTAAGATTACCGCCAAACGATAATCATCTTTATATTGTCTAAAGCTTGTATTAACATAAGAGTTATGGTTTGTAATGTAAAATAAATGCAGTTGTTCTTTTAAAAATGTCGCATATAGAGGTCAATACCTCGCAATGAAATCATACGTTATCTAACTCGTTCTTATGGTTAAGGACGGGTTATGACATGTGGTATCAGAGCGGTGGTCTTAGCGAACCAGGTTTGCATTAGTGTGTCTAACTGATAAGTCGTTAGGATACATTAGTAAGTCTGGACTTTGACCGGGTCTGATTTAAAAACCATTGCTTATCATTGTTGGTTAAAATTTATATGTAAATATTATGTAGTACTAATGGGTTAGTTGTTGTGTGATAGATGTCGCGCTCAAAACTTGTTATCACATTCAGCGACTCCGAACCAGAATCTTCAGATGGTGTTCCAGTCATTAACCTATCCGATGACGAAAATGATATCTTTGGGGAAGACTCACAAATTCCGGATGAACCAACTATAGAGAACCCGGAAAGTGAACCCGAGGAGGAAAGTGAACCCGAGGAGGAAAGTGAACCCGAGGAGGAAAGTGAACCCGAGGAAGAAATACAGGAAATTACAAAAGACAAGTTCGAACTAGGAAAGAAACGAAAGGCTAATGAATTAGAAAATTCAAATCCCGAGTTTAGTGAGGATGATGTGGCACCAACTCCACTAGACACTACCACCCCTATTCCCGCTATTCCTATTCGTTCTATCCCGGCATCCAGTTCTTCAGCCCCATAGCCAAAATATAGGCAGACAGCTAGGATAAGCGTTAAGCGATTCCTTGAACCTAAACGTCCTAGAAAATAGACCAAACGATGCGCTGCTGTATTAAACCATGGGATCATATAATGTTTGGTATAATATTATTAGTGTGGTTTGCTTAATGTTCGATGTAAGATAAGCATATGTAAAATAGTGAAGTATGAAATGCAATAATTTTCCATGGTTAAGTATTATTTACATGGTAGTAATTGGTTCTGTACTAAGCTATGAAGTATGAACATTAACGGGTAGGTATTACCCTAGATATAATTATAAAATGCTAATAAGAAGAAAAGGCTTTTATAATAATACCTGGTTCATATTATTAATAAGCTATAATGTACTGTAAATATACACTACATCTATAATATTCCATGTGAATAATTATTTTCTTTTCATTCTTATAGAAGAATATGGCGCGATTGAATCGAATGACGGAACAAGAAGTCGAGGAATTCATCAACCAGCGAGTAAACGACAGAATGTTATGGGTCGAGGCTGCAAGAGCTGCTGCAGTTAACCCAAATCCTCGTGTAGTATGCACCTACAAGACTTTTCAAGCTTGCAAGCCCTCATCATTCAGTGGAACAGAAGGACCGATCGGTTTAACCCAGTGGATAGAAAAGATGGAGACTGTGTTTAAAATTAGTGGTTGTGTTGAAAAGGACATGACCAAGTATGCATCGTGCACTTTACAAGATAGTGCACTCACGTGGTGGAAAAATTTTGTGAAGGCTGTAGGAGGAGATGTAGCTTATGATACTCCATGGGAAGAATTCAAAACAATGTTAATCAACGAATATTGTCCAAGGAACGAGGTTAGGAAGTTGGAAGATGAATTACGAAGTCTGAAGGTTATTGGTACTGAAATCACCAACTACAATCAGCGATTCATGGAATTAGTTTTGCTATGTCCTGAATTGGTTCCAACCGAAGAACGGAAGATTGAAATGTACAAAGATGGTTTGCCCAAAAAGGTCAAGGCAAATGTTACAACATCGAAACCTAAGACAATTTATGAAGCTATAACCATGGCAAACGAGCTAATGGATCAGGTCATCATGGATAAGAAAGTATCCAATACTGATGTGAAGGTATCAGGTAACAAAAGAAAGTGGAATGGAAATTATGATCGAGGTAACCAACAACAATCTTTTAAGAAACAAGAAATCACGCAAGGTTCGGGTAGTGGTTTAAGCTTTGGTTACAAAGGACAAAATCCTTTATGTAACCGATGCCACAAACATCACTCTGGCTACTGTAATGTGGTATGCAACAAATGTAATCGAAAGGGTCATCTTGCTGAAGATTGTAGGGCCCTCGTTACAAATACAAATGGTACCAAGACTCCTGCCACCAATGCAAATAGAACAGCTTTGGCTACCATTACTTGTTATGGGTGTGGAAAACAAGGTCACTATAAGAGCCAGTGTCCGAATCCAGAGAAGAATAATGGATCTGCACGTGGAAGAGCATTTTTTATTAATGCTAGAGAGGCGTGTGAAGACCCGGAGCTTGTTACGGGTACGTTTACCATTAATAACTTATCCGCATCTATTATATTTGATACTGGTGCCGATAGAAGTTATGTGAGTAGAGGCTTTTACGCTAAATTGAATTGTTCATCATTACCTCTAGATGCTAAGTACATGATTGAGTTAGCTAATGGTAAACTAATTAAAGCCGATGTCCAAAGTAGGAGCTGAAGTTGTGTGTGCCAAGAAGGCAATTCGCATTCCTTGTAAGGATAAAATGCCGGTGATGATTTATGGAGAGAAGGGTAACTTAAAGTTAAAACTCATTAGCTGTTTGAAAGCCAAGAAGTGTTTAGAAAAGGGATGTTATGCTATTCTAGCACATGTTAATAAAGTCGAAAAGAAAGAAAAAGAGAAGTGCATCAACGACGTGCCTGTGGCAAGAGATTTTCTTGAAGTTTTTCCGGAAGAGTTGCCGGGATTACCTCCATTTAGATCTGTAGAATTTCAAATATATTTAGTACCAGGAGCTGCACCAGTGGCTCGTGCTCTATATAGACTTGCACCGTCCGAAATTAAAAGAACTTCAAGATCAGTTAAAAGAATTACTGGATCGTGGATTCATACGACCAAGTACTTCACCGTGGGGAGCTCCGATTCTATTTGTTAAAAAGAAAGATGGATCTTTTAGGATGTGTATAGATTATCGTGAATTAAATAAGTTAACTATCAAGAATCGGTATCCACTACCAAGAATTGATGACTTATTTGATCAACTCCAAGGATCATGTGTGTACTCGAAAATTGACCTAAGATCTGGCTATCATCAATTACGCGTCAAAGAAGAAGATATACCGAAAACTGCTTTTCGGACACGTTACGGTCATTACGAATTTTTGGTCATGCCGTTTGGATTGACGAATGCGCCAGCTGTATTCATGGACCTCATGAATCGAGTTTGTAGTCCATATTTAGATAAGTTTGTTATTGTTTTCATTGATGACATTCTTATCTATTCCAAGAGTGAGCAAGAGCATGAGCAGCATTTAAGGTTGATATTAGAGTTGTTGAGAAAAGAACAGCTATATGCTAAATTTTCTAAGTGTGCTTTTTGGTTGAAAGAAGTGCAATTTCTTGGCCACGTTGTTAGTAGCAAAGGAATTCAGATTGATCCAGCTAAAATTGAGGCCATTAAAAAATGGGAGACTCCTAAAACACCAATGCAGATACGCCAATTTTTGGGTTTAGCCGGTTATTATAGAAGGTTTATTCAAGATTTTTCCCGAATAGCTAAGCCGTTGACAGCGTTAACGCAAAAAGGGAAGAAATATGAATGGACCTCTGAGCAGGAGAGTGCATTTCAATTACTGAAAAAGAAGTTGACTACGGCGCCTATTTTATCGTTACCAGAAGGGAACGATGATTTTGAAATATATTGTGACGCTTCGCGACAAGGTTTTGGTTGCGTTCTTATGCAACGGAAGAAAGTTATTGCATACGCATCCCGACAATTGAAGATTCACGAGCGGAATTATACGACGCATGATTTAGAACTGGGAGCAGTCGTGTTTGCATTGAAGATATGGAGACACTACTTGTATGGGGTTAAATGCACTGTGTTCACTGATCATAAAAGTCTTCAACATATTTTTGATCAGAAACAGCTGAACATGAGGCAACGTAGGTGGGTCGAGTTAATAAATGACTATGATTGTGAAATTCGTTATCATCCCGGGAAAGCGAATGTGGTGGCTGATGCACTAAGCAGAAAGGAACGAGAACCAATTCGAGTACGAGCAATGAACATAAAAATTCGCATGAATCTCAACTCACAAATCAAAGAGGCTCAACGAGAAGCTCTTACTAAAGAAAACATAGGAAATGAAATAATGAAGAAGTATGGGAAACAACTCATTATGCGGGAAGATGGAATTCGATATTTTGCAAATCGTATTTGGGTACCGAAGTTGGGTGGATTAAGGAAGTTGATATTGAATGAGGCACATAAGACAAGATACTCGATACATCCTGGAGTGGGAAAGATGTACCAAGATCTTAAGACACATTATTGGTGGCCTAATTTAAAGACAGACGTTGCAACATATGTTGGGGAGTGTTTAACTTGTTCCAAAGTCAAAGCAGAACACCAGAAGCCGTCAGGGTTACTTCAACAACCAGAAATCCCAGAATGGAAATGGGATGGTATTACCATGGATTTCATCACGAAGTTACCAAAGACTGCCTGGGGATACGACACCATTTGGGTAATTGTTGATCGTCTTACCAAATCTGCACATTTCTTGCCTATAAAGGAAACGGATAGAATGGAGAAATTATTACGATTATATATAAAGGAAATAGTTTCAAGGCATGGAATACCTATTTCCATTATATCTGATCGTGATAGTAGATTTACCTCAAAGTTCTGGCAATCACTACAGGAGGCACTAGGAACTCGTTTGGATATGAGTACCGCATATCATCCGCAAACCGACGGGCAGAGTGAAAGAACAATTCAGACTCTTGAAGACATGCTCAGGGCATGTGTGATCGATTTTGGAAACGGATGGGATAAATATCTACCATTAGCAGAATTCTCGTATAATAATAGTTATCATGAGAGCATTAAAGCTGCGCCATTCGAAGCATTGTACGGAAGGAAGTGTAGATCTCCTATTTGTTGGAATGAAGTAGGAGATCGACAATTAACTGGTCCCGAGATCATACACGAAACGACTGAGAAGATAGTACAAATCAATGAGAGATTGAAAACAGCCCGTAGTCGCCAAAAGAGCTACGCCGATGTCCGAAGGAAACCATTAGAGTTTCAGATCGGTGACATGGTTATGCTAAAGGTGTCACCTTGGAAAGGTGTAATACGTTTCGGTAAAAGAGGTAAACTGAACCCAAGATATGTAGGCCCGTTCAAGATCATCGAACGCATTGGACCGGTAGCTTATCGACTCGAGTTACCGCAACAACTCGCTGGAGTACATAATACATTTCACGTCTCAAACCTTAAGAAGTGTCTTGCAAAGGAAGACCTCACCATTCCTCTTGAAGAAATTCAAGTTGACGAGAAACTACAATTCATAGAAGAACCAATCGAGATCATGGACCGTGAAGTTAAACGGCTCAAGCAGAGCAACATACCGATCGTTAAAGTTCGTTGGAATGCACGAAGAGGTCCCGAGTTTACTTGGGAGCGAGAGGATCAAATGAAACAAAAGTATCCACACTTGTTTCCCGATGATGCAAAATAGGTACAATTTTAAAATTTCGGTACGAAATTTATTTAACGGGTAGGTACTGTAATGACCCGGACTTTTTCGATCAATTTATACTTATAAGATTAATATTTACATAAATTAAACCTTACCAACATGATAAGCAATCCAAATTGTTGAAACTTATGTTTTCGAAAAGAGTTTTACACAACGTTTGACCGTCTAGTTGACCGATGATATCACGAACTATATAACATATGATAATTATACGTTTGTGTATATATATGTATATATACATATTTAACATGATCTAAGGATGTTTTAATACCTCATTTTGTATTAATAACAATAAGTTATAAGTATATTTTGAAACTACTAACTTAAGTTTTCAAAACAATAACCATACGTAACGTTATTTGACGTAAATACTTATGACCTATAATGTTTATACATATATCGTATATGTAATGTATTTAATCACTTTTAAGGACTTAAATACATAAAACAATATAAGTGTATTCACAAAAGATAGCTATATTTGAATCCTCGTTCCGTTTTCACAAGATTTCTATACGTATATCTAGAGTATATGTACATGTATCATACCTAGCTTTTATACGTATTTACTATTGGTATATACACATCAAATCACCACCAACCAGCCCTTGTTCATGCCCTTAAGGCTAGGTAATTAGAATTTGGAGGATAGCTTGACTAATTGCATAAAATTACAACTTGGAAATTTGTTTTGTCCCCCCCCCCCCTTGATCACGTTTTATAGCCATCACCATATCAAATTTTTGATCACCATTTTCACTTCTAAATCACTCTCTAGCTCTCTTACTTGAAAGCCCTAAGAAACTCTCATCAATTCAGCAAGTTACCATGAAGATCTAGCTTCAAAAACATCACTTAATCACCATAAGAAAACCCTTACAAAAACACTTCAAGAATCCTTCCAAGAACACAAATTTACTTCCAATCTTTCATCCAACCCCATCACTCTTTTGGTTCTAGGTTTTTACTTCTCTTTTACAGCAACCTTGTCCAAGTAACTTGAGGTAGTAACTTTTTTCATAACCTTATTCGATTCATATATATATAGTTATCTTATTTTATGGTATAAAATTTTAACAACAAGAACATAGTTTGAATGTTTTCAAACTTGTTTGCAAACTAAATAGATCCTTCTAACTTAACTTTTAAAATACTTCAAGACCTGTAATATATCATAAATATATGCTAATTTAACAAGGTATAACTTGGTTTTTCAAAGAACACCTTAAAAACTGTTTTTACGACGTCGGAGTGCAACCGGGGGATGTTTTGGGTTGGATAATTAAAAACTATTTTGAACCTTGAATTGGAGGTTTATTTTCTGGAAAAATGATATTTACTATGAATATGATAACACATAAAAATTTCATGATTTAACTCAAAGTATAAGTATTTTTAGAAAAATAATCATTTAATGTTGTTTACATAAGGGAAAATGATTAACTTCATAAGTTTCACCAAAGTTTGACCTATGACCTGTGATTTCGAATACAAACTAAGGTATTTACAGTTCATAGTCTTAAAGAAGAACTCGATCCAAGGAAGTGGCAAGTTGAACCAACGAAAACGGAGTTGTAACGAAGAAACTATGACCAAAACAAGATCGGATATCCAAAACTAGTTTAGCCACGAAAATAATTGGAGAAAAATTAAATGAATCACATCTTTCTAAAATAACATGATATTTTATATATATGTACTCATAATTTAATTTTATATATTTCAGGACCACCCGTAAACAATACGAGAAGATTAATCATAAGATCCCATGATTGTACGCAACACGTCATTTGACAACACCGGTACTTTATGTACACAACACGTCATTTGACAACACCGGTACCGTGGGTCAAGATTAATCCCGACCAATACAAATACGATGGGGTTTTATTTATTTCGATGGGGGTTTTATTTATTAAACACCTAAATATGAACCATTAAAATTGAATTACTAACATCGGACTGCTAACTACGGACTAAGAAATTATTAAAACTATTAAAAGTATAATAAATATATATATGTGACGATTGTTTAAAATGGAAATATATTGATAAACTATATATGGATAGGTTCGTGATATCAACCGAAGACCAAGTCAAAATATATATATCTTCAAGGCAAAAGTGAGTATATAGTCCCACTTTTAAACTCTAAACATTTCGGGATGAGAATACATGTATTTTATGTTTTACGATATGGACACAAGTAACTGAAAAATATATTCTACGTTGAGTTGTACCACTGGCATACTTCCCTGTAGCTTGGTAACTACTATTTACAGCGGTATTGTAAACACGAATCCTGTTGATAGATCTATCGGGTCTGACAACCCCAACCGGACTGGACGACCAGTATTCAACGGTTGCACAGTACTTCGTTTTGTGACTACACTTGGTACGGTGTAGTAAGATTTCATAATAAAGGGAATATGCGACGTGATTAAATGTTAAGTATGGTTACCAAGTGCTCAACCACTTAGAATATTTTTATTAAAATGTTTACATATGAAATCTTGTGGTCTATATTTATATCGCTGCCGGCATTAAACCTATATCTCACCAACTTTATGTTGACGTTTTAAACATGTCTATTCTCAGGTGATAACTAAAAGCTTCCGCTGCAACATGTTGAATTTAAGCAAGATCTTGAGTATGCATATTTGTGTCAAAAATAAAACTGCATATCCGAGGAATTGTAATGTAAAATATGCTAGAAATCGTATTGTTATCATCACATGTAAAGTTTGTAAGTCTAAGATTATCGCTAAACGATAATCATCTTTATATTTTCTAAAGCTTGTATTAACATAAGAGTTATGGTTTGTAATGTAAAATAAATGCAGTTGTTCTTTTAAAAATGTCGCATATAGAGGTCAATACCTCGCAATGAAATCATACGTTATCTAACTCGTTCTTATGGTTAAGGACGGGTTATGACAAATATGCCCCTTTTTATTAAGTCTGGTAATCTAAGAATTAGGGAACAAACACTCTAATTGACGCGAATCCTAAAGATAGATCTATTGGGCCTAACAAACCCCATCCAAAGTACCGGATGCTTTAGTACTTCAAAATTTATATCATATCCGAAGGGTGTCCCGGAATGATGGGGATATTCTTATATATGCATCTTGTTAATGTCGGTTACCAGGTGTTCACCATATGAATGATTTTTATCTCTATGTATGGGATGTGTATTGAAATATGAAATCTTGTGGTCTATTATTACGATTTGATATATATAGGTTAAACCTATAACTCACTAACATTTTTGTTGACGTTTAAAGCATGTTTATTCTCAGGTGAATACTAAGAGCTTCCGCTGTTGCATACTAAAATAAGGACAAGATTTGAAGTCCATGTTTGTATGATATTGTGTAAAAACTGCATTCAAGAAACATATGTCGGTGTAATATATTTCTATTGTAAACCATTATGTAATGGTCGTGTATAAACAGTATATTTTAGATTATCATTATTTGATAATCTACGTAATGTTTTTAAAACCTTTATTGATAAAATAAAGGTTATGGTTGTTTTAAAAATGAATGCAGTCTTTGAAAAATGTCTCATATAGAGGTCAAAACCTCGCAACGAAATCAACTAATATGGAACATTTATAATCGATATGAACGGGACATTTCAACCTTAAGTACTATTTCTGGGAGGACCCCTATCTTTTTCATTGTTGTCCCGATGGGGTTATCCGCCGGTGTGTTTCCGGTGAAGAGTGTATGCGTATTTTGACTTAGTGCCATAGTGGGCCTACCGGTGGGCATTTTGGACCCCAAATCACGGGGCGTAAAGTCTATGATGCCGGTTTCTTTTGGCCGACAATTTTCAAGGATGCCCACCGGATTTTCAAATTGTGCAATTCTTTTCAAAGGGCCGGTAAAGTCACCAAACGGGACGAGATGCCTCAACAAAGCATCCAAGTTTGTGAAGTATTTGACGTTTGGGGGATTGACTTTATGGGACCATTTCCGAAATCTCAGAATTATAATTACATACTTGTTTCCATTGACTACGTGTCTAAATGGGCCGAAGCGCAAGCTTTAGCCACAAACGATGCACGAGTTGTGATTTCCTTCCTTCAACGTTTATTCTCTCGATTTGGAACTCCTAAAGCTTTGATTAGCGATAGGGGTACTCATTTTTGTAACGCCCAAATGGAGAAGGTATTGAAGCGATATGGAGTTCTCCATAAATTTTCTACTTCATACCATCCCCAGACGAGCGGACAAGTTGAGAATACCAATCGAGCTCTTAAAGGAATTCTTGAGAAAACTGTGGGGTCGAATTCGAAGGAGTGGACGAATAAGCTCGATGAACCTTTGTGGGCGTTTCGAACCGCCTACAAAACGCCAATTGGTACCACTCCTTATCGGTTGGTTTATGGAAAAGCGTGCCATCTCCCGTTGGAGATTGAGCATAAGGCGATGTGGGCACTTAAAAAGTGCAATTTGGATTTGACGGAAGTCGGACGCCTAAGGGCGGGGCAATTGAATGAGCTTGGTGAATTACGCCTTGATGCGTATGAAAATTCGTTGATTTATAAAGAGAAAACCAAGCAATGGCATGATAGAAGGTTAAAGGGTCCGAAAGAGTTTAATGAGGGCGATCGAGTGCTCTTGTTTAACTCTAGATTGAAGCTTTTACCGGGAAAACATAAGTCCCGGTGGACGGGACCATTTGAGGTTGTTAAGGTATACCCATACGATGCGATTGAGTTAAAAATGCTAGTGGTACTACCTTTAAGGTTAACGGACATTGAATGAAGAAATATTTCGATGGTCCATTGGAGATTGATGACGGGGTTCACGTTGAACCCGATCCTAACGTCACTTGAAGTTGGTAACTAGTCTTGTGAATGACTCGGTAATAAACTTCACATTGTTGTAGAGTGTGTATGTTTTTGTGCTTGTTTGATAATATGTGCAACGTGATCGTGCTCGGCTTTTTGTTTGGGGTTATTGTTGGTCTTTAGGTTGAGAAATTGGGTTAAAATGGCTTAAAATTGCGAAATACTGGGTGTTCAGCATTTGGAGCGCCGCTTCAAAACCTTGAGCGCCGCTCAGATGGTACGTACCTGATGTGCCAGATGTTTAAAACCCCTCGACATGGATTTCATGCCTATTGGAGCACCGTGCAACCTTTCAGAGCGCCGCGCAATATGTGGAGCACCGCTCAATTTGTCTGTCGGGCAGGGGGCTGTTTGCTTTTTTATAAAAAAAAAACCAATATTTACAACCACACAAAGGGGTTACGGATTCACAGCCTTTTTACACCCAAACAAGTATTTCTATTTCACTCTCTTTATCTTTTTTTCACGTACAAATCCTTAGATCTAAAAACCCTAATTTTCTAAACTTTAATTTCTTGTCTAATTACTTCACATCTTGCAAGAATGGCTCCCACTAAGGTCTGAATTTTTTTTCTATCTTGTTAATTTCATCTAATTGTGTGTATTTACTTGCTTAATCTTTGATTTACGTGATGAATTAGTGTGGGGTTTGTTTAATTGGAGTTTTGTGTTCTAATTAGTAATGGGTTTTGTTAGATTATCATTGTATGCTTTGAATTCATGATTAATTTTGTGTCTTTAGAAGTTATACTTGATACTAGGGTTTGTGTGTTTGAGAATGCGAATTTGTAAGTGATAAAGGAGTTACTTGTTTGAAATTGTTCTTGTTCTTGAGTTGATGATATGTTTTTGCACTAGTGTGGGGTTGTGTTCATATGGGCGGGTCATGTTGGTTTGATTGACTTGTGCTATATTGGGTTTAATTGTTTATGATGCCATGCTAGAAGAGACATAACTTGAGTTTTGTGATGAGATGAGTATGTTTGAATTGTTAAAAAGTTAGCAAACATGATGAACTTTATTGGATTTGAGAAGGTTAAAAGTGTTATGAGTAGTCATGTTTGACATGTTTTGGTATGGTTGTTGTGTGCTATGTTTTAAGAGATAATTTGATATGCATAGATTTGAGCTCTTGGCATGTTTACATGTGTTACTCGTTTAACTTGGTGATTGTCTTTAAAGTGACTTAGCATGTAACATGTTTTGGTTGTGTTGGGACTTTGGTGCTTATTATTTTGACTAACACTAACTTTTGAGTTTGGTGTTTTGGTTTCTTTATTTTTTTCATGTGTGTAGAGATCGCGAGGTAACACCGAACAACCAAGACAACCACCAAATAATCCGGAGCTATGGTTGTCACAAATCTATAATGATGAGAATTTGGAAGAATGATTCACGATTAATAGTGCCCGTCCGATCGAACGAACTTATTACTTGGATTGGACGCAACTCACAGCTTTGGATAACAATATTGTTAGGAGATTGCGTTGGTTTTTGTGGGTGACATATGCGAGTGAAGAATTAAGGCTATACGAACGTTTGTTTGAAATTAATGAGGATATATTTGAGCCATTAACTATAGAGTTCTTTTCCACTGTTAATTGTAGACCGCGAGCCTCTCCGACTGAGGCAGATTTCTTGACATTCAGGTTAGGAGGGTTGGAACGCAGTTTGAGTAACATTGGGGTAGCTCGGGCGTTGGATTTATATCCCGAGTTAAATGACAATGATTTAAAGTTGTTCTTGATACAGGGGAAGGTGTTTGGGCAGGAACCGTTTAGTGAAAGTGATTATTGGCCGACGGTGGCGAAAGGTGATGCGGGTCCTTTTAGTTCTAGTATGAGTGTTCAGTCGATGCTTCGACTTTCGGAGGACCGGATGATTTTTAAGATGATTGCCCACATGTTTATGGCTAGAGCAAATGCAAATAAGATTCAGCAAAGAGATCTTTAGATTCTTCAGCAGATTAAATTGCGAGAGCGGATTGACGTCCCTGGTATGTTAGGAGCAGGGTTTCAAGAGATTGGCACAGATAAATGAACAGAACGCCCGTTGTTAGGTGGGCATTTGGTTACTAGGTTTGCTCGGGCGTTTTCGGTCCCGACTAGTATGAAATGTCCCGTTCTTATTGATTAAAAACGTTCCATATTAATTGATTTCGTTGCGAGGTTTTGACCTCTATATGAGACGTTTTTCAAAGACTGCATTCATTTTTAAAACAAACCATAACCTTTATTTCATAAATAAAGGTTTAAAAAGCTTTACGTAGATTATCAAATAATGATAATCTAAAATATCCTGTTTACACACGACCATTACATAATGGTTTACAATACAAATATGTTACATCGAAATCAGTTTCTTGAATGCAGTTTTTACACAATATAATACAAACATGGACTCCAAATCTTGTCCTTATTTTAGTATGCAACAGCGGAAGCTCTTAATATTCACCTGAGAATAAACATGCTTTAAACGTCAACAAAAATGTTGGTGAGTTATAGGTTTAACCTATATATATCAAATCGTAACAATAGACCACAAGATTTCATATTTCAATACACATCCCATACATAGAGATAAAAATCATTCATATGGTGAACACCTGGTAACCGACATTAACAAGATGCATATATAAGAATATCCCCATCATTCCGGGACACCCTTCGGATATGATATAAATTTCGAAGTACTAAAGCATCCGGTACTTTGGATGGGGTTTGTTAGGCCCAATAGATCTATCTTTAGGATTCGCGTTAATTAGGGTGTCTGTTCCCTAATTCTTAGATTACCAGACTTAATAAAAAGGGGCATATTCGATTTCGATAATTCAACCATAGAATGTAGTTTCACGTACTTATGTCTATTTTGTAAATCATTTATAAAACCTGCATGTATTCTCATCCCAAAAATATTAGATTTTAAAAGTGGGACTATAACTCACTTTCACCGATTTTTACTTCGTCGGGAAGTAAGACTTGGCCACTGGTTGATTCACGAACCTATAACAATATATACATATATATCAAAGTATGTTCAAAATATATTTACAACACTTTTAATATATTTTGATGTTTTAAGTTTATTAAGTCAGCTGTCCTCGTTAGTAACCTACAACTAGTTGTCCACAGTTAGATGTACAGAAATAAATCGATAAATATTATCTTGAATCAATCCACGACCCAGTGTATACGTATCTCAGTATTGATCACAACTCAAACTATATATATTTTGGAATCAACCTCAACCCTGTATAGCTAACTCCAACATTCACATATAGAGTGTCTATGGTTGTTCCGAAATATATATAGATGTGTCGACATGATAGGTCGAAACATTGTATACGTGTCTATGGTATCTCAAGATTACATAATATACAATACAAGTTGATTAAGTTATGGTTGGAATAGATTTGTTACCAATTTTCACGTAGCTAAAATGAGAAAAATTATCCAATCTTGTTTTACCCATAACTTCTTCATTTTAAATCCGTTTTGAGTGAATCAAATTGCTATGGTTTCATATTGAACTCTATTTTATGAATCTAAAAAGAAAAGTATAGGTTTATAGTCGGAAAAATAAGTTACAAGTCGTTTTTGTAAAGGTAGTCATTTCAGTCGAAAGAACGACGTCTAGATGACCATTTTAGAAAACATACTTCCACTTTGAGTTTAATCATAATTTTTGGATATAGTTTCATGTTCATAATAAAAATCATTTTCTCAGAATAACAACTTTAAAATCAAAGTTTATCATAGTTTTTAATTAACTAACCCAAAACAGCCCGCGGTGTTACTACGACGGCGTAAATCCGGTTTTACGGTGTTTTTCGTGTTTCCTGGTTTTAAATCATTAAGTTAGCATATTATATAGATATAGAACATGTGTTTAGTTGATTTTAAAAGTCAAGTTATAAGGATTAACTTTTGTTTGCGAACAAGTTTAGAATTAACTAAACTATGTTCTAGTGATTACAAGTTTAAACCTTCGAATAAGATAGCTTTATATGTATGAATCAAATGATGTTATGAACATCATTACTACCTTAAGTTCCTTGGATAAACCTACTGGAAAAGAGAAAAATGGATCTAGCTTCAATGGATCCTTGGATGGCTCGAAGTTCTTGAAGCAGAATCATGACACGAAAACAAGTTCAAGTAAGATCATCACTTGAAATAAGATTGTTATAGTTATAGAAATTGAACCAAAGTTTGAATATGATTATTACCTTGTATTAGAATGATAACCTACTGTAAGAAACAAAGATTTCTTGAGGTTGGATGATCACCTTACAAGATTGGAAGTGAGCTAGCAAACTTGAAAGTATTCTTGATTTTATGAAACTAGAACTTTTGGAATTTATGAAGAACACTTAGAACTTGAAGATAGAACTTGAGAGAGATCAATTAGATGAAGAAAATTGAAGAATGAAAGTGTTTGTAGGTGTTTTTGGTCGTTGGTGTATGGATTAGATATAAAGGATATGTAATTTTGTTTTCATGTAAATAAGTCATGAATGATTACTCATATTTTTGTAATTTTATGAGATATTTCATGCTAGTTGCCAAATGATGGTTCCCACATGTGTTAGGTGACTCACATGGGCTGCTAAGAGCTGATCATTGGAGTGTATATACCAATAGTACATACATCTAAAAGCTGTGTATTGTACGAGTACGAATACGGGTGCATACGAGTAGAATTGCTGATGAAACTGAACGAGGATGTAATTGTAAGCATTTTTGTTAAGTAGAAGTATTTTGATAAGTGTATTGAAGTCTTTCAAAAGTGTATAAATACATATTAAAACACTACATGTATATACATTTTAACTGAGTCGTTAAGTCATCGTTAGTCGTTACATGTAAGTGTTGTTTTGAAACCTTTAGGTTAACGATCTTGTTAAATGTTGTTAACCCAATGTTTATAATATCAAATGAGATTTTAAATTATTATATTATCATGATATTATCATGTATGAATATCTATTAATATGATATATATACATTAAATGTCTTTACAACGATAATCGTTACATATATGTCTCGTTTAAAAATCATTAAGTTAGTAGTCTTGTTTTTACATATGTAGTTCATTGTTAATATACTTAATGATATGTTTACTTATCATAGTATCATGTTAACTATATATATATCCATATATATGTCATCATATAGTTTTTACAAGTTTTAACGTTCGTGAATCACCGGTCAACTTGGGTGGTCAATTGTCTATATGAAACATATTTCAATTAATCAAGTCTTAACAAGTTTGATTGCTTAACATGTTGGAAACATTTAATCATGTAAATATCAATCTCAATTAATATATATAAACATGGAAAAGTTCGGGTCACTACAGTACCTACCCGTTAAATAAATTTCGTCCCGAAATTTTAAGCTGTTGAAGGTGTTGACGAATCTTCTGGAAATAGATGCGGGTATTTCTTCTTCATCTGATCTTCACGCTCCCAGGTGAACTCGGGTCCTCTACGAGCATTCCATCGAACCTTAACAATTGGTATCTTATTTTGCTTAAGTCTTTTAACCTCACGATCCATTATTTCGACGGGTTCTTCGATGAATTGAAGTTTTTCGTTGATTTGGATTTCATCTAACGGAATAGTGAGATCTTCTTTAGCAAAACATTTCTTTAAATTCGAGACGTGGAAAGTGTTATGTACAGCCGCGAGTTGTTGAGGTAACTCTAGTCGGTAAGCTACTGGTCCGATACGATCAATAATCTTGAATGGTCCAATATACCTTGGATTTAATTTCCCTCGTTTACCAAATCGAACAACGCCTTTCCAAGGTGCAACTTTAAGCATGACCATATCTCCAATTTCAAATTCTATATCTTTTCTTTTAATGTCAGCGTAGCTCTTTTGTCGACTTTGGGCGGTTTTCAACCGTTGTTGAATTTGGATGATCTTCTCGGTAGTTTCTTGTATAATCTCCGGACTCGTAATCTGTCTATCCCCCACTTCACTCCAACAAATCGGAGACCTGCACTTTCTACCATAAAGTGCTTCAAACGGCGCCATCTCAATGCTTGAATGGTAGCTGTTGTTGTAGGAAAATTCTGCTAATGGTAGATGTCGATCCCAACTGTTTCCGAAATCAATAACACATGCTCGTAGCATGTCTTCAAGCGTTTGTATCGTCCTTTCGCTCTGCCCATCAGTTTGTGGATGATAGGCAGTACTCATGTCTAGACGAGTTCCTAATGCTTGCTGTAATGTCTGCCAGAATCTTGAAATAAATCTGCCATCCCTATCAGAGATAATAGAGATTGGTATTCCATGTCTGGAGATGACTTCCTTCAAATACAGTCGTGCTAACTTCTCCATCTTGTCATCTTCTCTTATTGGCAAGAAGTGTGCTGATTTGGTGAGACGGTCAACTATTACCCAAATAGTATCAAAACCACTTGCAGTCCTTGGCAATTTAGTGATGAAATCCATGGTAATGTTTTCCCATTTCCATTCCGGGATTTCGGGTTGTTGAAGTAGACCTGATGGTTTCTGATGCTCAGCTTTGACCTTAGAACACGTCAAACATTCTCCTACGTATTTAGCAACATCGGCTTTCATACCCGGCCACCAAAAATGTTTCTTGAGATCCTTGTACATCTTCCCCGTTCCAGGATGTATTGAGTATCTGGTTTTATGAGTTTCTCTAAGTACCATTTCTCTCATATCTCCAAATTTTGGTACCCAAATCCTTTCAGCCCTATACCGGGTTCCGTCTTCCCGAATATTAAGATGCTTCTCCGATCCTTTGGGGATTTCATCCTTTAAATTTCCCTCTTTTAAAACTCCTTGTTGCGCCTCCTTTATTTGAGTAGTAATGTTATTATGAATCATTATATTCATAGATTTTACTCGAATGGGTTCTCTGTCCTTCCTGCTCAAGGCATCGGCTACCACATTTGCCTTCCCTGGGTGGTAACGAATCTCAAAGTCGTAATCATTCAATAATTCAATCCACCTACGCTGCCGCATATTCAGTTGTTTCTGATTAAATATGTGTTGAAGACTTTTGTGGTCGGTATATATAATACTTTTGACCCCATATAAGTAGTGCCTCCAAGTCTTTAATGCAAAAACAACCGCGCCTAATTCCAAATCATGCGTCGTATAATTTTGTTCGTGAATCTTCAATTGTCTAGACGCATAAGCAATCACCTTCGTTCGTTGCATTAATACACAACCGAGACCTTGCTTTGATGCATCACAATAAATCACAAAATCATCATTCCCTTCAGGCAATGACAATATAGGTGCCGTAGTTAGCTTTTTCTTCAATAACTGAAACGCTTTCTCTTGTTCATCATTCCATTCAAATTTCTTCCCTTTATGCGTTAATGCAGTCAAGGGTTTTGCTATTCTGGAAAAGTCTTGGATGAACCTTCTGTAGTAACCAGCTAGTCCTAAAAACTGGCGTATGTGTTTCGGAGTTTTCGGGGTTTCCCACTTTTCAACAGTTTCTATCTTTGCCGGATCCACCTTAATACCTTCTTTGTTCACTATGTGACCGAGGAATTGAACTTCTTCCAACCAAAATGCACACTTTGAAAACTTAGCGTACAATTCTTCCTTCCTCAATACTTCTAACACCTTTCTCAAATGTTCACCGTGTTCTTGGTCATTCTTTGAGTAAATAAGTATGTCATCAATGAAAACAATGACAAACTTGTCAAGGTATGGTCCACACACTCGGTTCATAAGGTCCATGAACACAGCTGGTGCATTAGTTAAACCAAACGGCATGACCATAAACTCGTAATGACCGTAACGTGTTCTGAAAGCAGTCTTTGGAATATCATCTTCTTTCACCCGCATTTGATGATACCCGGAACGTAAGTCAATCTTTGAATAAACAGACGAGCCTTGTAGTTGATCAAATAAGTCATCGATTCTCGGTAGTGGGTAGCGGTTCTTGATGGTAAGTTTGTTCAACTCTCGGTAGTCGATACACAACCTGAATGTACCATCTTTCTTCTTGACAAACAAAACAGGAGCTCCCCACGGTGATGTGCTTGGTCGAATGAAACCACGCTCTAAAATTTCTTGTAATTGGCTTTGTAGTTCTTTCATCTTGCTGGGTGCGAGTCTGTAAGGAGCACGAGCTATTGGTGCAGCTCCTGGTACAAGATCTATTTGAAATTCAACGGATCGATGTGGGGGTAATCCCGGTAATTCTTTCGGAAATACATCAGGAAATTCTTTTGCGACGGGAACATCATTGATGCTCTTTTCTTCAGTTTGTACTTTCTCGACGTGTGCTAGAACAGCATAGCAACCTTTTCTTATTAGTTTTTGTGCCTTCAAATTACTAATAAGATGTAGCTTCGTGTTGCCCTTTTCTCCGTACACCATTAAGGGTTTTCCTTTTTCTCGTATAATGCGAATTGCATTTTTGTAACAAACGATCTCCGCTTTCACTTCTTTCAACCAGTCCATACCGATTATCACATCAAAACTCCCTAACTCTACTGGTATCAAATCAATCTTAAATGTTTCGCTAACCAGTTTAATTTCTCGATTCCGACATATATTATCTGCTGAAATTAATTTACCATTTGCTAATTCGAGTAAAAATTTACTATCCAAAGGCGTCAATGGACAACTTAATTTAGCACAAAAATCTCTACTCATATAGCTTCTATCCGCACCCGAATCAAATAAAACGTAAGCAGATTTATTGTCAATAAGAAACGTACCTGTAACAAGCTCCGGGTCTTCCTGTGCCTCTGCCGCATTAATATTGAAAACTCTTCCACGGCCTTGTCCATTCGTGTTCTCCTGGTTCGGGCAATTTCTAATAATGTGGCCCGGTTTTCCACATTTATAACAAACTACATTGGCATAACTTGCTCCGACACTACTTGCTCCGCCATTACTCGTTCCGACACCATTTGTTCCTTTCGTTCTATTAACCCCTGGTCCGTAGACCTCACACTTCGCTGCGCTATGACCATTTCTTTTACACTTGTTGCAAAATTTGGTGCAGAACCCCGAGTGATTCTTTTCACACCTTTGGCATAGCTGCTTCTGATTGTTGTTGTTGTTGCGGTTATTATTGTTGTTGGGATGATTGTTGTAGTTGCTGTTGTTGTTGTTGTTGTTGTTGTTGGGCCGTTTGTTGTAGTTGCGATTGATGTTGCGATTGTTGGGATAATTGTTGCGATTATTGTTGTAATTGCTGTTGTTGTTGTATTTGTGATTCTTATCACCGTTTTCATCCCACTTTCTTTTGACTTGCTTCACATTGGCCTCTTCAGCAGTCTGTTCTTTAATTCTTTCTTCAATTTGGTTCAAGAGTTTGTGAGCCATTCTACATGCCTGTTGTATGGAGGCGGGCTCGTGTGAACTTATATCTTCTTGGATTCTTTCCGGTAATCCTTTCACAAACGCGTCGATCTTCTCTTCCTCATCTTCGAATGCTCCCGGACACAATAGGCACAATTCTGTGAATCGTCTTTCGTACGTGGTAATATCAAATCCTTGGGTTCGTAACCCTCTAAGTTCTGTCTTGAGCTTATTGACCTCGGTTCTGGGACGGTACTTCTCGTTCATCAAGTGCTTGAATGCTGACCACGGTAGTGCGTACGCATCGTCTTGTCCCACTTGCTCTAGATAGGTATTCCACCATGTTAATGCAGAACCTGTGAAGGTATGCGTAGCGTATTTTACTTTGTCCTCTTCAGTACACTTACTTATGGCAAACACCGATTCGACCTTCTCGGTCCACCGTTTCAATCCGATCGGTCCTTCGGTTCCATCAAATTCCAAAGGTTTGCAGGCAGTGAATTCTTTGTAGGTGCATCCTACACGATTTCCTGTACTGCTAGATCCAAGGTTATTGTTCGTATGTAGCGCAGCCTGTACTGCGGCTATGTCTGAAGCTAGAAAAGTACGGAATTCCTCTTCATTCATATTCACGGTGTGTCGAGTAGTCGGTGCCATTTCCTTCAAAATAGTTAAATGGAACAAGTTAATCATACAGAATATTAAGAGTAGTTAATAGTATTTCGTAGCATAATATGAACTCATTTATAAAAGCTTTTTCTTCATATTAGCGTTTTATAAGTTTAAATTCGGGTAGTACCTACCCGTTAAGTTCATACTTAGTAGCTAATATACAATTCAACTACTACAATTCTATATGAAAAACTGATTATAATAATATTTCGCGTTCAAACTTTTATACAATATTTTACAAACTTACAATACCGCTTATTTTACATAAAGCATGAAATATAGCACACAATAACTTTGATACAAGATAGTTGTGAAGATAATTCTAGCTAGTACAAAAGTCGTTCAGCAAAGGCAATAAAGACACGTAATTCATACGTCCAGAAACAAGTCATGCATTCTGGTTTTACTAGGACTACTTCCCATCCTTGGTCTTGTGCAACATAACCGTTATGGCCGTTGATAAGACAGCGTGTTGTAACGTCGTCAAAGGGACGAGGGTTACGTAATGTCCAACAGTCCCGTAACAATCTAAAAACCTCATTTCTTACCCCAATTACCGACTCCGTCACTTGTGGAAACGTTTTGTTTAATAGTTGTAGCCCGATGTTCTTGTTCTCACTTTGGTGAGAAGCGAACATTACTAATCCGTAAGCATAACATGCTTCTTTATGTTGCATGTTAGCCGCTTTTTCTAAATCACGAAGTCCAATATTCGGATATATTGAGTCAAAATAATTTCTTAACCCGTTGCGTAAAATAGCATTTGGGTTCCCCGCAATATATGCGTCAAAGTAAACACATCGTAACTTATGGGTTTCCCAATGTGATATCCCCCATCTTTCAAACGAAAGTCTCTTATAAACCAAGACATTCTTAGAACGTTCTTCGAATGTCTTACAAACTGATCTCGCCTTAAATAGTTGTGCCGAGGAATTCTGGCCGACTCTAGACAAGATTTCATCAATCATGTCTCCGGGTAGGTCTCTTAAAATATTGGGTTGTCTATCCATTTTGTGTTTTTAAACTGTAAAATAGACAAGAGTTAGATTCATAAAAAAATACTTATTAATACAAACAATTTTTACATATATCATAAAGCATATGAATACTATATTACATATATTACACCACACGAATACAACTATCTTATTCCGACTCGCTCGTTTCTTCTTCTTCGGTTTTGGTTCG
The DNA here is from genome assembly GCF_046630445.1 of Rutidosis leptorrhynchoides. NCBI lineage: Eukaryota > Viridiplantae > Streptophyta > Magnoliopsida > Asterales > Asteraceae > Rutidosis > Rutidosis leptorrhynchoides. The sequence continues at coordinate 251,097,587 of NC_092341.1, forward strand.
TTTTGCCAAGTTTCTAGGGATATATGATGTTCCCCTAATACGAGTCGTCGTTGTCCACATTGGTTTAGAAAAACCTGGTGGTTTAGAGGTTCCCGGGTCATTGTTACAACTTAAGGACTTCGGGCGTTGACGATACATATAAAGTTCATCGGGGTTGGAATTAGATTTCTCTATTTTTATGCCCTTTCCCTTATTATTTTCTTTTGCCTTTTTAAATTCAGTTGGGGTAATTTCTATAACATCATCGGAATTCTCGTCGGAATCCGATTCATCGGAGAATTGGTAATCCTCCCAATATTTTGCTTCCTTGGCGGAAACACCATTGACCATAATTAACCTTGGTCGGTTGGTTGAGGATTTTCTTTTACTTAACCGTTTTATTATTTCCCCCACCGGTTCTATTTCTTCATCCGGTTCCGATTCTTCTTCCGGTTCCGACTCTTCTTCCGGTTCCTCTTCGGGAACTTGTGAATCAGTCCACGAATCATTCCAATTTACATTTGACTCTTCATTATTATTAGGTGAGTCAATGGGACTTGTTCTAGAGGTAGACATCTATCACATAATATCAAACGCGTTAAGAGATTAATATATCACATAATATTCACATGTTAAAAATATATAGTTTCCAACAAAATTTGTTAAGCAATCATTTTTCAAGTAAACACGGTCGAAGTCCAGACTCACTAATGCATCCTAACAAACTCGATAAGACACACTAATGAAAAATTCTGGTTCTCTAAGACCAACGCTCTGATACCAACTGAAATGTCCCGTTCTTATTGATTAAAAACGTTCCATATTAATTGATTTCGTTGCGAGGTTTTGACCTCTATATGAGACGTTTTTCAAAGACTGCATTCATTTTTAAAACAAACCATAACCTTTATTTCATAAATAAAGGTTTAAAAAGCTTTACGTAGATTATCAAATAATGATAATCTAAAATATCCTGTTTACACACGACCATTACATAATGGTTTACAATACAAATATGTTACATCGAAATCAGTTTCTTGAATGCAGTTTTTACACAATATCATACAAACATGGACTCCAAATCTTGTCCTTATTTTAGTATGCAACAGCGGAAGCTCTTAATATTCACCTGAGAATAAACATGCTTTAAACGTCAACAAAAATGTTGGTGAGTTATAGGTTTAACCTATATATATCAAATCGTAACAATAGACCACAAGATTTCATATTTCAATACACATCCCATACATAGAGATAAAAATCATTCATATGGTGAACACCTGGTAACCGACATTAACAAGATGCATATATAAGAATATCCCCATCATTCCGGGACACCCTTCGGATATGATATAAATTTCGAAGTACTAAAGCATCCGGTACTTTGGATGGGGTTTGTTAGGCCCAATAGATCTATCTTTAGGATTCGCGTCAATTAGGGTGTCTGTTCCCTAATTCTTAGATTACCAGACTTAATAAAAAGGGGCATATTCGATTTCGATAATTCAACCATAGAATGTAGTTTCACGTACTTATGTCTATTTTGTAAATCATTTATAAAACCTGCATGTATTCTCATCCCAAAAATATTAGATTTTAAAAGTGGGACTATAACTCACTTTCACAGATTTTTACTTCGTCGGGAAGTAAGACTTGGCCACTGGTTGATTCACGAACCTATAACAATATGTACATATATATCAAAGTATGTTCAAAATATATTTACAATACTTTTAATATATTTTGATGTTTTAAGTTTATTAAGTCAGCTGTCCTCGTTAGTAACCTACAACTAGTTGTCCACAGTTAGATGTACAGAAATAAATCGATAAATATTATCTTGAATCAATCCACGACCCAGTGTATACGTATCTCAGTATTGATCACAACTCAAACTATATATATTTTGGAATCAACCTCAACCCTGTATAGCTAACTCCAACATTCACATATAGAGTGTCTATGGTTGTTCCGAAATATATATAGATGTGTCGACATGATAGGTTGAAACATTGTATACGTGTCTATGGTATCTCAAGATTACATAATATACAATACAAGTTGATTAAGTTATGGTTGGAATAGATTTGTTACCAATTTTCACGTAGCTAAAATGAGAAAAATTATCCAATCTTGTTTTACCCATAACTTCTTCATTTTAAATCCGTTTTGAGTGAATCAAATTGCTATGGTTTCATATTGAACTTTATTTTAAGAATCTAAACAGAAAAGTATAGGTTTATAGTCGGAAAAATAAGTTACAAGTCGTTTTTGTAAAGGTAGTCATTTCAGTCGAAAGAACGACGTCTAGATGACCATTTTAGAAAACATACTTCCACTTTGAGTTTAATCAAAATTTTTGGATATAGTTTCATTTTCATAATAAAAATCATTTTCTCAGAATAACAACTTTAAAATCAAAGTTTATCATAGTTTTTAATTAACTAACCCAAAACAGCCCGCGGTGTTACTACGACGGCGTAAATCCGGTTTTACGGTGTTTTTCGTGTTTCCTGGTTTTAAATCATTAAGTTAGCATATAATATAGATATAGAACATGTGTTTAGTTGATTTTAAAAGTCAAGTTAGAAGGATTAACTTTTGTTTGCGAACAAGTTTAGAATTAACTAAACTATGTTCTAGTGATTACAAGTTTAAACCTTCGAATAAGATAGCTTTATATGTATGAATCAAATGATGTTATGAACATCATTACTACCTTAAGTTCCTTGGATAAACCTACTGGAAAAAAGAAAAATGGATCTAGCTTCAATGGATCCTTGGATGGCTCGAAGTTCTTGTAGCAGAATCATGACACGAAAACAAGTTCAAGTAAGATCATCACTTGAAATAAGATTGTTATAGTTATAGAAATTGAACCAAAGTTTGAATATGATTATTACCTTGTATTAGAATGATAACCTACTGTAAGAAACAAAGATTTCTTGAGGTTGGATTATCACCTTACAAGATTGGAAGTGAGCTAGCAAACTTGAAAGTATTCTTGATTTTATGAAACTAGAACTTTTGGAATTTATGAAGAACACTTAGAACTTGAAGATAGAACTTGAGAGAGATCAATTAGATGAAGAAAATTGAAGAATGAAAGTTTTTGTAGGTGTTTTTGGTCGTTGGTGTATGGATTAGATATAAAGGATATGTAATTTTGTTTTCATGTAAATAAGTCATGAATGATTACTCATATTTTTGTAATTTTATGAGATATTTCATGCTAGTTTCCAAATGATGGTTCCCACATGTGTTAGGTGACTCACATGGGCTGCTAAGAGCTGATCATTGGAGTGTATATACCAATAGTACATACATCTAAAAGCTGTGTATTGTACGAGTACGAATACGGGTGCATACGAGTAGAATTGCTGATGAAACTGAACGAGGATGTAATTGTAAGCATTTTTGTTAAGTAGAAGTATTTTGATAAGTGTATTGAAGTCTTTCAAAAGTGTATAAATACATATTAAAACACTACATGTATATACATTTTAACTGAGTCGTTAAGTCATCGTTAGTCGTTACATGTAAGTGTTGTTTTGAAACCTTTAGGTTAACGATCTTGTTAAATGTTGTTAACCCAATGTTTATAATATCAAATGAGATTTTAAATTATTATATTATCATGATATTATCATGTATGAATATCTCTTAATATGATATATATATACATTAAATGTCTTTACAACGATAATCGTTACATATATGTCTCGTTTAAAAATCATTAAGTTAGTAGTCTTGTTTTTACATATGTAGTTCATTGTTAATATACTTAATGATATGTTTACTTATCATAGTATCATGTTAACTATATATATATCCATATATATGTCATCATATAGTTTTTACAAGTTTTAACGTTCGTGAATCACCGGTCAACTTGGGTGGTCAATTGTCTATATGAAACATATTTCAATTAATCAAATCTTAACAAGTTTGATTGCTTAACATGTTGGAAACATTTAATCATGTAAATATCAATCTCAATTAATATATATAAACATGGAAAAGTTCGGGTCACTACATAGTAGGTGTGATATGTTGGGGGTTGAGGCGATGCCCACTAATATTCTGCTTTTCTCGAAAGCTGAGTTTATCCGAAGAGGTCCACAAGGTTGGGTTTTGGTGGATGATGAACAACAACAACCAAGAGATGGGGCTGGATATGGTCGTGGACGTGGTGTTAGTCGATCCACGTATGAGGCAGGTAGCTCAAGTGCTGCGAACGTACAGGGTACGTGGACATTTGGTGAAGAGAGTTGGAATTCGTTGGTTAACAGTGTAGACGGTCTTCATCTGGAGTTTCGGGACAGCCGGTCAACGTATGATGCTCAGGTTGAGCATAATCAGAGGATGCTAGAGGAGCAGCGCAGGCATGATGAGGATATGCGGGTTTGGCACCAGAATAGTTATGGTGCGATTAACTCGGCGCTGGGACAGTTCGGAACGGAGATGGGTCATTTGGGTGAGCGAGTTGACAGGGTAGAGTATGATGTGAGAGGGATTCGAGCCCATAATCAGTGGGAGGTTCATCAGAGACAAATTCAGCGACAGATGCGTTAGAACTCGGAGGCGTATATTCCGATGCGGACTACCATTCCTGATTATACATCAGTTACTCTCCCGAGGCCGGATCCTTCATATGACCCGTACCGAGCTTGTCAGGATACTTATGGTGTGGATTGGGACCCATTCAGAGACTTGTGGCCGAGGAATGATTGATTTGTTGCGCATGTTTATGTTGTATTTGTTTGAAACTATTTCCTTTTCATTTGGTCTGTACTTGAATAATTATGTATTCTGCTTATGTACTTTGACACTTATTTGAGGGACAAGGCGTTTCGGCAACGGGTGGTGCCACCTTGTCCTGTTATGTAGTTCGTTTGTTTTTCTTTTCTTAGGTTTGTTAGTGAAACGATTTTTCAAGTCTGGCATTGAGTTCAGCAAAACTGTATGATTGATGATATTGGTGTGATGATCGGGAATGAACGATGTTCTTATGCTGGCAGTCAGTTCAGCGCCATCTGTCACTGGCATTCCGCGATCAGTAGTTTAGCTCGATAAGTTTATATATTTTCTTTCTCACATAACCCTTTCGATTTTTATCTAATTTTGATCTCAAGTGATGGGGACATTACTTGATCTTAAGTGTGGGGTGGGGGATGTAAAATCTCTCGGGTTGGTTGTTAATGGAATCATCATCATATTAGTTTTAATTTAAAATGACTTGACGTTTCACGGGTTTTGGTCATAAAAAAAATGAAAAATTAGGGGTAAAATAAAAAAAATATAGAAAAGTTAGTTTAAAAAAAAAAATAGAAAAACAATTGAAAATTCGGCCAAACCCTTTATTATGAAAATTGGCTTGATATTTTATGGCATATTTCGTGATTTAAAAGAAGCCAAATTGTCCCACATGTTCATTATCTTGGACATGAAACCCTACGAGTTCGGGGAACTCACTAGTAGGTCACCTGTACCCAAACGGGTGTAAACCGTGAGAGAGCAGTGATTGCATAGCGTGATTGTGACCGAATCACGTGCCAGATCAAAAACTTTTGGTTACTTGGTATAGAAGACTTCCGAAACTATATCATTTTCTTATTACATCATCTAATGGTGTAATATTGTGGGAAGAGGAGCCTAGAGCTTCACCAGTGTTGTCCTTTTTAGGAACAATAGCTACGTGCTTGTGTTTGCTTAGACAACACAACCCATAGCCAAAAGCTATGGCACCCAAAGGTTTTTGGGATTTAAACCAAGTGTCAATTGAAATAGATTGGCATTCCCGAGTGACTCAGATCCACTCATTAAGGAAGTAAAGTCTTCCGATCGTTTCACTTGGTACGTATACCTCTTAAGCTGTACCATTTCATTACCCATCATTTCACGATGAGGTACTGTTAGAGGTGAAAGTCTTGAACTTTCGAAACATGTTCATTATTTTGAATGTGAAATCCTACATGAACATTAAAATTCATACGTAGGTCACTTGCACCAAGGCGAGTGTCAACCGTATGAACGGTGATAGTAGCGTGTGGTCGAAATCGGACCATGCGCTAGATCAAAAACTTTAACAGGGCAATCTTCATTGTTTCTCCTAACAAGGACAATGTTGCACCCGACCACCTTATTTAACCACATAGAATGTATCTATTCCATCCTAAAGGGGGTTAAGTCTCCCGAACGACACACTTGCTGATTTGTTTTAGAAGTTGTAGTCCAGACCAGTTGTAGGGTGACGAAAAATCTTGAAAAGTCATTGCTAAAATCGACTGGAAATCTACCAGGCCTCAACGTCAAACAGGGAAACTGGTAGTCAAAGCTTATCTCAATGAGGGAGATTTGCTAGCCAAATGGGAAGCGCACCATGATACACAAAATGTCAGTGGTTGATCAAATTCCCAGTGGATAACCTCCGAAAAGGTAAGATATCAGCTTTTAAGCCTGATGAACCTCAATCTTTAAGGTTGACTTAACGGATTAGATGATTACCTCATGATTATCGATGATATCTGGACGTAATGTGTATCCTCCTAAGCACATTATTTTCTTACCGACATCTCATGATGTTAGGTACTGTGGGAGGCATTGGCTTGACCAATTGCGGGTAGCCCATGCATTCTTTTTGGCACACATGTTCGATAGCTATATTTTTGGTGCTCAGTTCCCACTTGATTCCCGGTTCTTTTGAAGACTTACATTATGGTTCGAGACTCTCTGCTTCATTTTATTTGGTACGCTATTCGAGATTATATTTAGCTACTTTGTTCATATTATTTGCTTGAGGTTTGAGAAGTTAATTTCGGGGGAATGCAAGTGGGAGGTATGGTTGGTATTTACTCCAAATCGTGCCCATGCTAGAAGATGGTTTGTTGATTGTTCGTTTGGTTCTACATATACTGTTGAAGAAGTTATTATATGGTAGAAGATTATTATCGAGTTTAATTGCTTGAGGACAAGCAAAACTCTAGTGTGGGGTTGTTTGATATCGCATATGTCGTACGCGTTTTCCTTAGCGATATCGGGCACATTTTGGTCCTTTTGGATACGATTTGGTGTTATTTCGATAAGTGTTGTGAAAGTTCGAGTTCTAAGACCAAAGAGATGAAATTTGAAGTTATTTGATGGTTTTAGTCATTTTCTAGGGAAACGAATGAAAGAGATTGGTTCGATTCGAGTTTGGTTCAAAAAATGAGTGATTTTATGAGTTTTACAATCCGGATTCAGCAAAAAGGGTCTGGAACGCCGCTCCAAAACATGGAGCGCCGCTCCAGTAGGCAGGATTTTCAGTTCGAGGGGTTTTAGAAATCAAAAGATGAGTTTTCAGTTATATGGAGCGCCGCTCCATATTTGGAGCGCCGCTTGTAACGTCCTCCCAATAGGGTCTGGAATAAACGTTACTAATATCAAATAAACCAACATATTATAATACGAGAACAATACTAAATGAGAAAATTTAACTTTATTGAGTACGCAGCGGAAAATGAAATGTCGTTACAATAATGGAAATAACGATAAAGTAATTGTTCATATGCAGAGGTAATAAATGCGATATCTCTTGAACCTAAGTCCAAGTAGCATCACATAAGTAGTAGATAAGAAAGCTTGAATCAAACAGCACCTGAGACAAAACATGCTAAAGTGTCAACCAAAAAGGTTGAGTGAAATTCATAGGTTTAACAAAAGTAGTTATCATTGTTTTAGACCACAAGATTTAGTTTGTAACGTTGATCTCCCGCAGGATCAAAAAGTTATGCCAGTGCGTGATATTTAGACTAAACGTTCAAGTTTGCCCCATGAGAAGTTGTATCTGTCCTTGTCGGTTTAATTTCATTATCAAGTAATACAAAGACTTAGTCAAATGTATCGGGGACGTTACTCCCGATAGGCCTACCCCCCATTAAATAAGCATGCCGCAGCACTTAAAAATATCACTGTAGGGACTTAGTCGGACATAGCCGGGTATAGCATAGTTTTAGCAGTTGGTACTTGTGTCTAAATTGTAAATAGTAAAAGCAGCATGTGTCTCACCCCAAATAAGTTAAATAAGTTTGCTAGCAATAAAGAGTGGGGCTATGAATTCACCTTAGTAAGTAGAGAGAGAGTTATTCCTCGGAATAAAGAGTTGAACGAGTGAGCAGGAAAGTCAACCTATTGACATTTAAGAGTAGTTAAGTGTTTTGCCCATGTTTAAGTTTAAGTATGTGTTTAAGTATAGTTTGTTTTACTAAGTTTCTATTCCTAGTAAGTTACTATTTTTATAAAGTTTCTATTTTTAGAAAGTTTCTTATTTTACTAAGTTTCTATGACTAGAGAGTTTCTACTTTTATCAGTGTTTTCCATTTTAGGATACTTGCCTAGATAAGCTTCCAATCACCCATTTCCCTTCGAATGGCTAATTTAGATCTAGGGGCTTGAGCCATAGGACCCTTTAAATCGAAAATCCAAACCCTCTGCCTAGAATCTCATAGAAACCATTCGTCAAGAAAGTTCGAAGATCTATACATCTCTAATACATATTCCAAAATGTTTTTGTGCTACAATATAAGTAGTAGGTTATAGGTGCTAGTAATAGTAATAGTGTATACATGTTAAGTACAAGTATAAGTAGTATTAGGGTTTCATTAATTAGGGTTAGTTAATTAAAGTAGTAATTAATAACTAGGGTTTAGTAATTAATGTCCTAGGGTTTCATAAATGTTTAGAGTTTAATTAATTAGGGTTTAAGAATTATAGTTTAGGTGTAATTAGGGTTTAAGGTTTTAATATGTATATATATATATATTATTCGTATATATATGTATATATATATAAAAAATATATTTTTTTACATGTATATATGTATATATAAATCTAGGTGTGTTTATGTATATACTTATGAATAACAAGTTTATAATATGAATATGAATTAACAAAGATCAAAGTTTATGTAAATAGTTTAGGGTTTATGTTATACCTTTGAAGATTCAAGATAATTAACAAAGAAAAGATGAACACGATGAAGATGGAAGATCAAAGCCTTGAAAATCTTGAAGAACTCCTAGAAGATTCTTGAAGAACACGAAGAATAAGCTTGAAGATTCGAATACCACAAGAGAGGGAAAGGGAGAGATTGTTTTTGAGAGAGGATTTTGGTGTGATTTGTGAATGAGAAACTAGGAGTCTAGGAGTGTTTATATAGTGCAAGTATTAGAGTGTTAGTCAACATAAGGATGTTCTAATTAATGATTTTATTTTGTTTTATAATTTTTAGTCAACAATAGGTGGTACTAGTTTATAATTAGTCAACATAAGGATGTACTAGTTTATACTTTATTTTTAGTCAACATAAGGATGTAATATTTTTTTAGTCTCATTATTATTACTATTATTATTATTATTATTATTATTATTATTATTATTATTATTATTATTATTATTATTACATTTACTACATGATAAGTATTATTTTCTTTTTACTAATTCATGACTTGTATATATTTAGTTCCCAATTGTTTTATTATTTATATAAATGTAACTTTTTATTTATTACTTATAGGTTATTAGTTATAATATTACATAAATGCATAAATTTTAATTAGCAGTGAGTGTCGACTAACAGTTTATTATTTTCATCTTTTATTAACTTTTCAATTTTTGTACAAAGTTAATTAATATGTTTTCTAACTCTTAACACTTAACAATTGTTGATTAAAGTTTAATCATTAAGTTTTAATTATATTGTTTGGGCTTTTAATATTGGAAAAATATAGAATGGAAAAATGAGGGTCGTTATAGTACCTCCCCGTTATTGAAAACTTCGTCCCGAAGTTTTTAGGTAGTTTCCTCGTTTGCATCAGCAGTTGAGAAGAGATGGGGATATTTCCGTTTCATATGGTCTTTGCGTTCCCAGGTATATTCGGGGCCTCTACGCGAATTCCAACGGACTTTAACGATAGGTATATTGCTTTTACGCGTTTGTTTGACCTCTCCTTCCATGATTTCTATAGGTTATTCAACGAAGTGCATTTTATCATTAATGCGAAGATCATTCAAAATGATGATGTTATACAAGTCATTTCAGTAAATTGGATACATGAAATGTGTTATAAATAGTATTGAGCTCATTTAAAACCTTGAACATTTTATGCCACAATATTAGGGCAGACAAACAAAGAGGAGTTCGTGAAAATCACAGTCATGAAATTTGATAGAGATCTTCATTGTTTACAATAAGAATATTTTAATGATGAATATAAGTTGAAAAATAAAGTTTTATCACTATTGAATAATATGGATAAAACGATTCGTTTATAGGAAGAGTATAAATGAAGCTATCATAAAAGAGTGAAATGAGAAAATTAAATGTTCGCCTTAACTTTTGACGTAGTCACGATTGATTTCCGGAATTCAAGGAATTAAAGGAAATCTTCGTAATCTATAAGATTTGATTCTCCGGTATTTACGAAATTTTGAGATTTGTTTGATTAAATGCGGTGATTTGTCTCGATTGATGTGTTTGGAATTTTGCTATAAATTAGCTTCTTTCGTTTCATTATCTTCACCACTTCTATACTTTCTTTCTCAATTCAAACTTCCAAAAGATTAAGAAAATGCTTAATCCAGTTCTGATCCTGGTTATTATATTGACCATCTATGCAGTCATTCTTCTTTTTCTTTTACAGCCAGAGGAATCTGTTTACTTCTACTATGCTCTTGGGGTTATAGTGTTTTTAATTATCCCGTGTCTTTATATTGCTATACGCATTGATATACACGGTTTGTAATTTCGGAGTCGTTATCGGGCTTTATATTTTCCCTTATATGTCGGAGCTTTATGCTTTTGTTTCTTCTTCCCGACTTCAAGTCAAGCGAGTAATGGTCCAGAATTCATAGGTATGAAGTTTCGAATGATCATAATATATAAAGTAGAAAGGAAAGGTAATAGCATGATTTGATTTGTCATATTACCAGAATATTCGGAAAAGACCGAATCATCAAGAAAAATATTTTCTTGATATGTTTAGAGGTTAAATAGAATGTAAGAGTCGTGTAACATGGAAAATGATGATTATAAAATCTATGAATCATCATCTTCCATTAAAAACTTAGCATGACTTACTGTAATATAATCACGTTGGCCTGACGTCATTATATTATACTAACTCATGCTTCAATTCCCAACACTTCTTCAAAGCATTTATAATTTAAACTCGAATTTTACAGAATATAGAAACTAAAACAGTTTCCTTTATAAAGATATCGCAAAGAGATACTTAATTGCGGACATGAATCGTTATGAAGATATCTTCCGAAATATAGAGGATATTTATGATGATATTTTGGAATTTCTAAGTTCAAAAGTTGATGAAGAAAAATTTTCCGCAAGCTTTTAACATGACTTCGGAGCAAGATATTCTCTAAAGATTTCACCGGATCCAAAATTACCTGGATTCTTTGAATATAGGGTTTGGCCCTTGTGTTTGTCCTTGGTCTCCTCCATGGTTAGCTCAATCCGTTTTTCAGTTCCAAATTTTCTTTTGAGCTTTTCCAACGTACCATTCTTTATTATCAAACTGTTGGCCCTTAAGACCATCTACAATTTTTCTGTTTCCTCTGCATTTAATGCAACCATATTTGAATCATCGGTTATCAATCCGAAATGGTTTCAAGAAATTTCATTTTTAGATGATTAAACGCTGATTGCGATCGTCAAGATTCAAAGGATGTTTTCAAGAATTTTGAATTTGAAGTGTTTAAGCGTAAGATGCATCCATCAATGGATCTAACGGTTGACGAAGAAATATTGTGATTTTCAAAAGTAAGGAATGGTAAGTTCGGTGGTTTGATTTGATAATTCATCATAGAATACGAATGAATATAATTCATGAATGTAGTGATCTTTAGGAAGATAACACTTGCTAAAGCTTTACTTAAGTTCCGATATGTCAAAATCAGAGTATGTAACTGAATTTGTATGAAAATGGTTTTTCTTTGGTGAACATATACATATATCATGTGAATGTAAGTAGTATAGTTAACAACTGCTGAATCAGAATGGAAGAATGTACAATGTAACATATTTATATGAGATATGAATATCTCTCGGGTTTTACCTACCCGTTAAAATATTTTTTACAATTAACAGTTTGTACAAAAGAGAAGATATACGTTCATATATGTATTCTTCAGATGTAATCATGGTTTTAATGAGCTAATATAATATTAAACTCATTTGATTTGCTGTTGAAACGAGAATAAATAATCTCCAAAACCTTAGAGATTTCATAATTGTCGTGAAATATTTCGCTAATGAAGTTATGAATTAATACTTCATCGTTCATTGTTATTGATATACTTCGGTATATGATGTTGGTGCTCTTGGAATTCTTGTGAAATTCATAAGGCACTAATGATATTTTCTAGAAAGTTTCGAGTACATCGAAAATTAAAGTATACAATCAATCATGTATTTGAGTAATACACTTGGTTTATTACGAAATGGAGTTTATTGTATTGAAGCAATGATTAACGATTGTTAAGTTATTAACAAAAGATGTACATCATAGCATATTGTGATATGAATTAACCATGTAGTACATACTAGTTAAGATTCACACGTAATAGCTTAGTACGAAAAGATTTATTATTGTTCCAATCCATATATATAAAGTATACATATGTAATTCTTCAGGAAGAATGAGTCAATACATCTTAACTCATTATTACTAATATTCCTTGGTATCTATGGGGCGTATGATGTTGATGTTTGAGGTACTGAGTGTGATGTTGAGGCGTGGAATGCGGATGTTGTCGTTGGTGAAGCTGGTGATGTTGGTGGTGATGTTGGTGGTGATGCCGATGGTACTGGTGGTACTGGTTATGCTGCTGGTGCTGCTGCTGGTGTTCGTAGGTTTCGCACCATATTCTCCAGAGCCACTACTCGAGCGCGAAGCTCGTTGACTTCTTCTATTATTCCGGGATGATTGGCGGTTCGGACAAGTGGATGAATAAGATCTAAAATTTTAGATATTATATATTCATGACTGGATATCCTGGAAATGAGGGTGAAAATAGTGTTCTGAATGGGTTCGCCAGTAAGTGCTTCAGGTTCTTCAACAAGAGGTGAATTCGGTTGGTGGAAGGGATCACCTTCTTCTTGTCTCCATTGATTGAGTTTATTACGAACCCATCCCCAATTCATCCAAAATAGATGATGGCTGATTGGTTGGTTCATTCCGGTTACGCTGCCATTGGAGCTCGAAGAGTTCGAGGAATCCATATTATGTGTTTGGAATTAGGGTTTTTGATATGAGATTAGTGTTGAATACTGGATGATATATTCGTCTCCTCGAATACGTGTATATAGCAAAAAGATTTCCGTAATTTACGGAGGGAATTTAGGAAAAGTGTTAGACAAAATCTATTGGGATAGATACAATAAGATATAATAAGATATGATGTGTCTATACTTTAATAATGGCAGTATGACGTGTCGAGATCATAAAGTGATAAATATGTAATCTAATAATCTTTTGATTAAAGACTTTCAATTCGTATACTGTGATAACCCAATGACATTTTTCGATTCACAAACCGATGCATAAAGGCATAAGGCATATAGGTACGTGATATAACAGGGAGTTATATACGTTTGTGTGTGAGTAGTAACAATTATAAGAGTTTCAAAATCATGGATAATATTTCATGTAATACATATGTAATACACATAACCATGATAGATGACTTATGAATGTCAAGAATTTCTGTAATCATTGTTTCGCATTTAGATGTGGTGGTGTAATTGGATAGTACTCAGGAAAGTGAGCAGAGTTCTTAGATTAGCTCGGCATTCTAAGATAAGTAAAGTTTCTAAAGTATAGTGTAGCATTTAACAGTTAAAGGCAACAATTAAAGGCACTATGGTCAAGAAAAGTTGTAGTCCTACATTAGAAAAGAGACTTTGATTAGAATCTTTAAGTCAAGTTTGGTAAAGCATGATTGTTAAGATTATAAGGCAATCCTAAGTGCTTTAAGTGTAAGGCAGGAAAGGTTATAGTTTCCTAGATTGCTAAGGCACCCTAGCTAGCAAGTAAGGCACACATAAAAATGCAATCCTGGTTCTCTATAACAGCCTGGTTATGCTCTGATACCAATCTGTAACGTCCTCCCAATAGGGTCTGGAAGAAACGTTACTAATATCAAATAAACCAACATATTATAATATGATAACAATACTAAATGAGAAAATTTAACTTTATTGAGTACGCAGCAGAAAATGAAATGTCGTTACAATAATGGAAATAACGATAAAGTAATTGTTCATATGCAGAGGTAATAAATGCGATATCTCTTGATCCTAAGTCCAAGTAGCATCACATAAGTAGTAGATAAGAAAGCTTGAATCAAACAGCACCTAAGACAAAACATGCTAAAGTGTCAACCAAAAAGGTTGAGTGAAATTCATAGGTTTAACAAAAGTAGTTATCATTGTTTTAGACCACAAGATTTAGTTTGTAACGTTGATCTCCCGCAGGATCAAAAAGTTATGCCAGTGCGTGATATTTAGACTAAACATTCAAGTTTGCCCCATGAGAAGTTGTGTCTGTCCTTGTCGGTTTAATTTCATTATCAAGTAATACAAAGACTTAGTCAAATGTATCGGGGACGTTACTCCCAATAGGCCTACCCCCAATAAATAAGCATGCCGCAGCACTTAAAAATATCACTGTAGGGACTTAGTCAGACATAGCCGGGTATAATATAGTTTTAGCAGTTGGTACTTGTGTCTAAATTGTAAATAGTAAAAGTAGCATGTGTCTCACCCCAAATAAGTTAAATAAGTTTGCTAGCAATAAAGAGTGGGGCTATGAATTCACCTTAGTAAGTAGAGAGAGAGTTATTCCTCGGAATGAAGAGTTGAACGAGTGAGCAGGAAAGTCAACCTATTGACATTTAAGAGTAGTTAAGTGTTTTGCCCATGTTTAAGTTTAAGTATGTGTTTAAGTATAGTTTGTTTTACTAAGTTTCTATTCCTAGTAAGTTACTATTTTTATAAAGTTTCTATTTTTAGAAAGTTTCTTATTTTACTAAGTTTCTATGACTAGAGAGTTTCTACTTTTATCAGTGTTTTCCATTTTAGGATACTTTCCTAGATAAGCTTCCAATCACCCCATTCCCTTCGAATGGCTAATTTAGATCTAGGGGCTTGAGCCATAGGACCCTTTAAATCGAAAATCCAAATCCTCTGCCTAGAATCTCGTAGAAATCATTCGTCAAGAAAGTTCGAAGATCTATACATCTCTAATACATATTCCAAAATGTTTTTGTGCTACAATATAAGTAGTAGGTTATAGGTGCTAGTAATAGTAATAGTGTATACATGTTAAGTACTGGTATAAGTAGTATTAGGGTTTCATTAATTAGGGTTAGTTAATTAAAGTAGTAATTAATAACTAGGGTTTAGTAATTAATGTCCTAGGGTTTCATAAATGTTTAGAGTTTAATTAATTAGGGTTTAAGAATTATAGTTTAGGTGTAATTAGGGTTTAAGGTTTTAATATGTATATGTATATATAATTCGTATATATATGTATATATATATAAAAAATATATTTTTTTTACATGTATATATGTATATATAAATCTAGGTGTGTTTATGTATATACTTATGAATAACAAGTTTATAATATGAATATGAATTAACAAAGATCAAAGTTTATGTAAATAGTTTAGGGTTTATGTTATACCTTTGAAGATTCAAGATAATTAACAAAGAAAAGATGAACACGATGAAGATGAAAGATCAAAGCCTTGAAAATCTTGAAGAACTCCTTGAAGATTCTTGAAGAACACGAAGAACAAGCTTGAAGATTCGAATACCACAAGAGAGGGAAAGGGAGAGATTGTTTTTGAGAGAGGATTTTGGTGTGATTTGTGAATGAGAAACTAGGAGTCTAGGAGTGTTTATATAGTGCAAGTATTAGAGTGTTAGTCAACATAAGGATGTTTTAATTAATGATTTTATTTTGTTTTATAATTTTTAGTCAACAATAGGTGGTACTAGTTTATAATTAGTCAACATAAGGATGTACTAGTTTATACTTTATTTTTAGTCAACATAAGGATGTAATATTTTTTTAGTCTCATTATTATTACTATTATTATTATTATTATTATTATTATTATTACATTTACTACATGATAAGTATTATTTTCTTTTTACTAATTCATGACTTGTATATATTTAGTTCCCAATTATTTTATTATTTATATAAATGTCACTTTTTATTTATTACTTATAGGTTATTAGTTATAATATTACATATATGCATAAATTTTAATTAGCAGTGAGTGTCGACTAACAGTTTATTATTTTCATCTTTTATTAACTTGTCAATTTTTGTACAAAGTTAATTAATATGTTTTCTAACTCTTAACACTTAACAATTGTTGATTAAAGTTTAATCATTAAGTTTTAATTATATTGTTTGGGCTTTTAATATTGGAAAAATATAGAATGGAAAAATGAGGGTCGTTATACCGCTCCACCTTCAGTCGGTTTCGGGATTCACCTATTTAAAGGCCGAATTTATACCCTAATTTATCATTATTGCATCCAGACGAATTCCAGCAGCTTTTTGAAGAAAAAGGGTGATTTTTAGGGAACCCCAAGATCATTCTAACACATCAATCATTCCGAAAACGCATCTCGATCCGTTCATCATTCTAGAACACAATTTTCATTAGGTTTAATTCTTATCATCATTATGAATACTCTTAATTGTTTATTTGTGATTTTGGTTTTAGCCATGGTTGGCTAAGCACTTAAATGTTTGTCTAGATAGAATATTCGTATGTGTTTGGATGATACTTTAATGTTTGATTTGATTAATGCATGATAATTATGAGTTTTGATTAAGAACCATTCTTGTGGGTGTTGATTATTGTTACTAGGTTGATTAGTGATCTTGTTTGAACAAAGCGAACCCTGTTTCAATTTAGTACACTAGTTTTCAATTGATTTGTCTTAACCAATTGGGTGCTTACTGGACCAAGGGGGTAAACCGGGTAACATAGATTGAACAAAATAGGGGTGAATTGTGTAGAGCGAACGCGTAACCAATTGAATTTTAATCTTATAATTAATTAATTACTAAGTCACAAACGAACGAGGTCTTTGGTGAAAGGGAACCCTAAGCCAATAAATCCAAGTTTGACGTGTTTGCTAAAAGAGAACTCTGGGTAAACCGACTCTGTAGTTGCATGTATTGATAAATTGAACTAGAGCTTAATAACAAATCATCCGACACTGCGAATAGGAGATCTAGGCGAACATTCTTTTATCTATTGAATTCAAATATCTTTACTTTTCGTTGAGTCTGCATTTATTTCTTATAAACTTAAAAACACAAAAATGTTGTCTTTTACTTTTAATCAATCTTTGATTTGGCTAATCGTTAAATAGCCACAAAACAAACTATCTCGTACTTTCGATTTTCATAGATTAACTTAGTTTATTTTTACTAATTACAATCTTAATTCTCACGTTTAAACTGTCCTTGGAACGATTTCGGAATTACCAACTTTATACTATTGCACGATCGGGTACACTGCCCGTTAGTGTGTAGTAATCTTTAAACCGGAATTTTCCAAGATAAATTATATACTAGATTCAACACATCAAATATATAATCTCTAAAACATTAGAGATTACATAATCTCCATGTCGAACGAAGATAAATAATGTAGAACGATTCGTAGAACGTTGATTATGCTCGAGGTACATAATGAGATGTTGAGGCATGGATTGTTGATGGTACTGGTGCTATTACTGATGGTACTGTTGGTGCCGGTGATGTTGCTGAAGCTGGTAAATTTTGCATCATATTCTCCAAAGTCACTACCCGAGCGCGAAATTCGTTGACTTCTTCTATTATTCCGGGATGATTGTCGGTTGGAACGAGCGAATGAATAAAGTTTAGAATTTTAGATAGAATATAATCGTGGCGAGATATTCGGAAAATGAGAGTGAAAATGGTGTTTCAGATTGGTTCGTCAGTGAATGCCTCAGGTTCTTCGCCAAGAGGGAAATTTGGTTGGTGGAAAGGATAGCTTTCTTCGCGTCCCCATTGATTAAGTCGACTACGAACCCATCAGATGAATTGGGGATGGCTGATTGATTGATTCATTCTGGTGACACCGCTTTTGGAGCTTAGGTGAATATCCATGTCGGAATAGCTGTCGGAATAACTATCAGAATAGCTATCGAAATCTGAGGGACTCGAACTGGTTGAGGGATTCATCTCGTGCGATCAGATGAAGGATTTTCAATAAGAAATAGATTACAGGATGTAGATTAGTACCCTGCAATACATAATTTACATATGCATATATAATACTAAAATCCCATAAGTTACGGAGGAATCTACGGAAGCTGTCAGGCAAAGGTAACAATAACATATACGCTAAGATATGAATTTATCTATACAATGTCTATGCAATAGAGGCAGTAAGACGTGTCTAGACTTTAAGGATGATAAGCAAATAATTTTCGACACTAAATGATAAGCAAAACTTTTGACATGCAGACACGGTCGAAGTCCAGACCCACTAATGCATCTAAACAACTATCAGTTAGACACACTAATACAAGACCTGGTTCGCTAAGACAACCGCTCTGATACCAACTGAAAGGACCCGTCCTAATCCATCTAGATGAATACATTACAGTTGGTTACATCGCGAGGTACTTGACCTCTATATGATACATTTTACAAACATTGCATTCATTTTTAAAAGACAAACTTTCATTACATTGAAAGTTGACGGCATGCATACCATTTCATAATATATCCAACTATAATTGACTTAATAATAATCTTGATGAACTCAACGACTCGAATGCAACGTCTTTTGAAATATGTCATGAATGACTCCAAGTAATGTCTCTAAAATGAGCAAATGCACAGCGGAAGATTTCTTTCATACCTGAGAATAAACATGCTTTCAAGTGTCAATCAAAAGATTGGTGAGTTCATTAGTTTATCATAAATAATCATTTCATCATTTTAATAGACCACAAGATTTTCATTTCCATTTCTCATAAATATACGTCCCATGCATAGAGACAAAAATCATTCATATGGATTGAACACCTGGTAATCAACTTTAACAAGATGCATATAGAATATCCCCATCATTCCGGGACTCCCTTCGGACATGATAAATTCGAAGTACTAAAGCATCCGGTACTTTGGATGGGGTTTGTTGGGCCCGATAGATCTATCTTTAGGATTCGCGTCAATTAGGGTGTCTGTTCCCTAATTATTAGATTACCAGACTAAAAGAGGCATATTCGATTTCGATCATTCAACCATATAATGTAGTTTCAATTACTTGTGTCTATTTCGTAAAACAGTTATAAAAGCAGCGCATGTATTCTCAGTCCCAAAAATATATATTGCAAAAGCATTTAAAAAGGGAGCAAATGAAACTCACACTATTGTATTTTGCAGTAAAAATACATATGACGTCATTGAACAAGTGTAGGGTTGGCCTCGGATTCACGAACCTATATTATTTGTAATAATATTGAAACACATAATTGAATTCGAACAGCTTTATATATATATGTGTAAATTCATTAGTTATATCCTTTTTATATTAATAATATATATATTTCATATTTTCATTAAAAATATTAATTTTGTTAAAAATGATAATAGTTATAATACTTGTTTTACTAATAAGGGTAATAATTATATTAATGATGATAATAATAATAAATGGTAACTAATACTTATATTAGTAATTATAATAATAATAATTATTATTATTATAATACAAGTAATAATATCAATAATTAATAACAATAATAATAATAATAATAATAATAATAATAATAATAATAATAATAATAATAATAATAATAATAATAATAATAATAATAATAATAATAATAATAATAATAATAATAATTTTTGGTAATGAAAACTACCTCAAAACAAGCTTTAAAAATAAAATGTCACCAGCAGGGATCGAACACGCGACCTCTCGCCCACCCTCTAACGCCCTTAACCACTGAGCTACTCGTTCATTTCTGTTTTAGTCTGTCCCTTAAATACTTTAACCCATTTAAATGAAGTCCAAATACCATTAGAATAAAATATAAAAGCCCAACTAGTTTTAAAAGGGCAGCCCAAGATAAAGTCCAATTAAATTGATCCACCAGTAGCCCACAAGAATCGATTAAAAAACCCAAGTTGTAACACGTGTTTGGGTTAGTGTCTGTTTTGCTCGATCAGGCTTGACACAGCAACCTATTTCTTCCTTAATCATCATCAAACGCATTGTAATAGTTGAGCAGGAGCCGGAGCAGGAAAAACAACGATATCTTCTTACTGTTTCATCATCGTTTTAATAACGTTTCCATTTATCATTCTAATTATTCATCATCACTAACCTCATGTATCTTCCTTGTTGCTAAAACAGTAATAGAACCAGAAATATGGCAGCGTAGCAGTAACAACATTCAGATGGGTTTGGTTTATGGATTCACGAAGAAAAACGGAAAAATTAAGTGTTAATAGTAATATTAAATGGGTGTTGCGGATGCATCGAGTTGTTGGCTGTAAACAAAGAGAAACGAGTAGTAGTTCGAGCCATGATGGTGGCGGTTTAGTTTTGTTGGTTCAAACAAAAACATAGAATACGCAGGTGGTGTGTGGTGATGGGTATTTAAATGAGTCTTGTTCGTGTTGTTTGTCAAAAACAAAAATAAACCTAGATTGTGCAGTAGCAATAATGGCGGTTTGGTAATAGATACAATGAAGAGTAGAAGGTAGGTTTCTTTGGGTTGATGATGTACTCTTAGTAGTAGCAGCCGGGGGTGATGGTTTGATGAAGTGGTGATCGAACCCATTCAACAGGAAACAAAGGAAAACAATTTGGGTTTCAATGGGTTTTGGTTTACATGACATAACTGAAGTAGAAACAGGAGTTCTTGCAGGTTGTGATGATTGTTCGATTATAAACATAAACTAACAATATGATGTTCAAACATATCTGTGATTGTTGGTAACAAAACAATGATTCATTTTATTTTTATATGGTTCGAATGGCATCAAAAAGCAAGCAGTAGGTGTCAAGTTGGTGAGGAGGTTTGGGTCGAACAGTAGCAGTAAGAAGACGAGTAGGCTAGTGATGGTTATGATGTTTGAATGATAACGTTATAGTGGTGTTTAAATGGGAATGATGATCAAAGGTGGTTTGTGAAGGTATTCGATGGTGGAAGCTCGATGGTGGAGTTGACTTACAATGGAAAATGAGAGTATAAGATGGTTTGCGTGAGTGTTTGATGTGTACAACATATGTCATGTATATATATGTATATGCTCGTGTATATGTATATGCATATGTAATATGTATGAAGGTGGTGATCATGAATCTTAGACATAAGTCCGTGTTAAACAACAAGTAAAACAATAATCTCAAGTAATAATAGAAGTTGCAAGTGGGTTTTTAAATTGGTAGAAGAAACAAAGAATAAGATTGGTGATTCTTCGTGGAGGAGATTTGGCATGCATATATAATTAATTTATGTATGGTAGTGGAATTAAGCTGGACAAGTGACAAAAGAGAAAAAAATAAAATAATAATAAATCTTGCAATGAATCAATAATGAATCAATAAGCAGCCTTCTTTTTGTCAAATTCTACCGATAGTATATCACGGACTGGGCTTCGTACCCCGTTGTTAATCAGTGGCAGATAAAAGTACTCATAAAAATCCCAAAATTTTATATTAAGTATATTTATTTATTTTGGTCATTATGGTATAAAATTCAATCATTAATTTAATAAATAAAAATTACATCAACTGTCCCTCTCATTTATGGGTAAAATATAAAAGATGTTAAAACTTAACAAATAGTTCCTAAATACAATTTTTAATAAGCCTAAAATTTATAGAGCTCATTTTCGTATCACGTTTTATTTTAAAATTACATAAGTTTGAATTTAACTTACTTAATATCAATCGAAACATCAAACGAGTATTACAATCATTTAATATTTATTTTTAATATACATTATTTATATATAGAGATATATTTTAAATAATAATTATTATAATATCCTATTTTTATTTTATTAATTTTTAATAACAACAACATATAATACATCAAATTAAATTTCGTATTATTATTTATATATACATACACACATATCTATTTACAATTAATTGTTCATGAATCGTCGAGAACAGTCGAAGGTCAATTAAATATATGAACATCGTTCCAAAAATTTTAAGACCCAACGTTACAGACTTTGCTTATCGTGTCGGAAACATATAAAGATAAAGTTTAAATTTGGTCGGAAATTTCCGGGTCGTCACATCATTCGGGTTAGTACTGCCCGAATACTTAGGAGGATTACAATTTAAGAACTATTTATAGGTACACTTTTTCTTGGTTTTAATTGAGGATTGTTGAAAGATCTGATACGGATACAACGTCTGTGCTGGATTTGAATAATTAAACTGGAGTGGAATTTGAGATTGTGGTTGCGATCGGTGTGGCAATGCGCCTCTAATAGGCATAGACGCACTTTGCGAAGTTACATATTCTGGAGGTGTACCTGGAATAGTTGTGAATGGAGCAATAGTAGTAATATTTGCTTGCGACTTTTGTTGTTCCAACTCTCATATTTTATCCCTCATTTCATTCAGTTGACTTTGTAATGGAAAATTATACTTTTGTAAATCATCTTCTGCACTAAGCTCCTCTGAGGACGCTCTTGTTAGTATGGGGGTCAAGGGGGTATCGACGTCCTGAATTTGATCAGCCATACCTGTCTTATCACAACATCTCACAAAAACTTAGTGGATAATCGGTTAGTACCTATCAACTAACACGTATTCCACCCATATTCACTTTCCCTCCCCCCACTAGTATGTTTGACACAACTTCAAACTAGATTTGGGAACATGACATTCATCACAATGTACATGCGGCCAAACCTATGCTCTGATACCAAGTTGTAACACCGTACTTTTTTTTTATTAAATTACACAGCGGAATATTATTTTATCAAATCGTGGTTATAAGCATATATTAAACATATATGATACTATTCATTACAGTTCAACTGGTGTTACTTTTCAAAACAGTTAGGCATAGTTATCAGACATCAGAGTTCTTCAGTGTGTCAAACATAATCAAAGTACAACTATCTTCTCCCGTCTCTAGCATGCAAACAATATAACCTGCGGGGGAGAAAATGTGGGAGATTAGCACAACGCTAAGTGAGTGATATATCTCAATAGATACTAATACAAAGTACCAAGCCTAGCTTTTTGGGATCATGCATTAGGTCAAGTGTATAAGGACATAACATTACACAGCTATCACATAATATAGCATTACTCAACTATATCATACAGAGCTAGGCAGTGATTCAATTAACAGAGTAGCAATAACATCAACAAGCTATTCAGTAAAGGCACCAAAGGCACTATACTACACAGCCTTACATACCTATATAATAAAGGTATCCATAGCTATACATAGCTACTCACCAATAATATCAATAGCTTTACACAACTATTCACTCTCAATACACTAACGGCTATACATAGCACTAACGGCTATAAAATCCCAAGAGGATCGTTGACCCTGCCATGTCACGACCCTACTTTTTCCGTTATCTTTTTCCGTTAATTATTTAACGACCGTTAACTGTTAGTGTGCCACGTCATTTCCATGACCTATATTATTATTTTTGTAATAATATATATATAATAATTATTATGTGTTATGTGGATATATGTATTCATATTTTAAATTATACGTTTCTACGTTCCGCGGATTTCCATCCGGCGAATCTTTTCGGTTTTTAAACCAACGGTCGAGCTTTCTGGATTTTTAAATCCTAAATATTTTAAATATGATATTTTAAGGTCATATTATTAGTAGGTGTATTTATATTTATTTTTCGTCGCGCGTTCGTTATCTTTCCGGATTTTTAATCGCGTAAGCGTGTTTTCGCGTTTCGGGCTTCGTTCGGGTTTTCGGGCCACAAGTAATTTAGCATTTGAGTGAGATGGACCCATGGGGCCCACCCCCATGCAATTTTCGCCCGAACCCCCTTAGAGGGGGGGGAGTATTTTGTTTTTCCCATTTTATTTTTCATTCTCACCTTTACAATTTTCCCTAAAACCTAATACTTGCAACTTTCTCCCAACTTCTCCTCTCCTCTCCCTCTTTGGCCGTGACCCACCTCCACCATCATCATCATCATCATCAAACAAAATAATACTTGGATCATTAAATCGTTTATACAATCGGATTACTCTCTTCGTTCTCTACACATCTATATACTTTGATTCTCGATTAGGGTATAAACCCTAACCCTAGATTTTTGAATTTTCAATTATTTTACTGATTTTATATGTTATATGATTAGTATGATGTGTATAAGTTATTGTATTGTTGTTTGAATGCGTAGAATTACTCGTTTGTACATGTTTTCGGTTTGTAAATTTTGGACAGCAGCATAAAACGTATATTCTGACTTTGTAACTGATATGAATGTTAAAATAAAGTACATAAATGAGTTCCTCTCATCAAGACATTAATTTTAGACTCCGGATTCATGTCGTTTCGATTCCCGGAGCCCTAGATATGCTTAATTTGGTTTTTGTTAAAGATTGAAAGGTGTTCTTGGCATGAACAAGGTTGGGTCCGACTTTGTGACCATCCTTGGTGTCTTTAGGGTGCCTCATTTGGTTAGGACTGATGGTGAGACGAATATTCATGTTCGGGTCACCTAAATCCGAGCCACGGTTCACCCGTTTTGCCCGAATTACTGTTTTGAGTAAATTGATTTCCCAAATGAAGTCATGGCTGATATGCACGACTTAGGGACTGTTCTTGGAGTGTTCTTGAGTTCATAAATGTGTCGGGTGGTTTGAGTAGGTGAAATTACATATGTGGCTTGCCCGAAACCGACACCCGGGGCTCAAGATACGACCCGGCGAACTTTTAAACTTAAAACTTATGGTTAATGATTAAACTTATGATAAAATTTATGGAATTCATTATTAATTAATTACTTAAGATAAAAGAAGTAATTATTATTATTTAAAACTTATGATATAAATATTTATTATATCATTTAATTATTAATTATAATTTCATTAACATTTTAATTAGACTTATGATTAGTAATACTTTTATTATTAAAGGAAAATACTTATGATAAGTATTAAATTTGTTTTTGAGAAATTATTAAAAGACTTATAATAAATATTAAATAATTATTTAATTATTATAAGACTTAATTATTATTTAATTATGACTTAATTATTAAATACTTATGATTTAATAATTTTAATTAGAAACTTATGATATGATTAATAATTCATTATTAATTAATAATACTTATGATATGATTTAAAATTTATTATAAATTAATAATATTTATATTATGATTGATATTTAATTAATTAATTAAATACTTATGTTATACTAATTATAACATTTCAACTTATATTAACTTTAATAATTCATTTTATTTAATTAAACTTATGTTAAGGCATTATTATACACTTTTGACTTTAAATAACATTATAACCTATGTTATTATTATAACTTACACTTTTAAAATTAATGTTGACTATGTTTGACCAAGGTTGACTTTTGAGTTGACTTTCGGTTGACTTTGACTTTCAGTTGACTTCTGTTGACTTTCTAAATAAGGAAACTTTCCTAACTTCAAATCTTTCTAAAAATAGAACTTTCTAAATTTGGAAACTTTCCAAAAATAGAAACTTCCAAAAATAGAAACTTTCCAAAAATAGAAACTTTCCTAAAATAGAAAACTTTCCAAAAATGGAAACCTGCTAAAAATAGAAACTTTCTAAAAATAGAAAGTGTGTGTCCTTATGCTGTTCCAATCAAACCGATGCTTGCTGAGTAATGTTCTATGCCTACTTGCAACATGTACAATAGCTATCATACTAAGACTTGGCCTAAGTTAGTTATTTATTTCGACCTGTTTTATTTATAGGTCGGCGTTGTGATCTTTCTTGATCACTTTACTTTACTTGCTGTTCGCGTGTTTGTGAGTTTTCTTCAGTTGCTATTTAAGGTGAGTTATAGTCCCGTTTTTACATACTTTTCAAAGTATATTTTTTGGGATGTGATTACATGCAGATTTTTATTCACGGTTAGACACAAGTAACAGTTAAATTTAATTATTCATTGTGAGTTGGACAAAAATATTCCCTAGTCTGGTAACTGTAATCATTGGTTTCTACCGGTGAACGCGAATCCTACGGATAGATCTATCGGGTTTGACAACCCCATTTCGAGCTAGTCGCGCTAGCAATTTATAATCGGAATGTTTAGTACTTCGTAATTTGTTGTAGATACACTGTCCAAGTGTATATTTTTATTGTGTTTGGCAAGGGTAAATAAAGGGTTAAGTGGTTACCAGGTGGCTCATTGATAATGGAATAATGTTTAATGTTTTCTAACATTTTTAAATCTTGTGGTCTAAAGTTTACTTATTTATTTAAACCTATAATTCACTCAACCTTTGTGTTGACAGTTTACTTGCATGTTTTCACAGGTACTTGAGTTATTTGATGCTTCCGCTGTCGTTAGAAGAGTCTGCATGCATTTGGGCAGATTTTATGAAACAATTTATGAAACTTAAGTTTGCATTCTATTTTGGATAATTTAAATTGTGGGTTGTTGGCAATGTTTTGTGTCAACTTTTGGTTTAATATTATGGTTGGTTGGTTTTCAAACTACTTAATTTGGTTTGTTTCCTTTTTGGGAAATATTTTGAAATAAAAGAATGCAACTTTGTTTATTTAATTCATTTAAGTCCGATCAAGCTATGGGACCAACTGACGGATCCGTTAAGTGTTTTGACGGGGTCGTCACATGTGGTATCAGAGCTCTGGTTGTAGGGAACTAGGCGGTCTTAATGTGGTCAACCCGTGGTTATTAGGGTGCATTAGAGTCTAGTCTACAGCCCGACCATTTTGCTATAGCATTATTATGCATTTCATTTCGTATAAGTTATATTATTAGCTTTCATATCTTTTGGTATATGGTTTGCGGTTTTGCTGTTTGCAGATGTCGACTTCGAGCGATAACTCTGTTGCTGCTCCTGCTCCACCGTCTCCTGCTAGACGTCGTGCTAATCAACCGGAGATCGATGATCCTGTTCATTACTATTTTTCTACCATTACTCATATGAACCGGGCTTATAATGAGGTGACACGTATTAACGCCCTTAGTGATTGTTTGCGCACCTTGCCACATAATGAAGTTATGGACGAGATCCGTGCCGACATGGGTAACTTTATCACTTTCAAGCATAGGGTTGAGGATGCGAACCGCAAGCGTGATCGAGAAGTTAATGCTAAGTTCGAGGCTCTCGAGAGCACTGTTCGTGTGTTGAAGGAAGAGTTGGATGTTGTGAAAGGGAAGTTGCGTAAGTATGAGGATCCTGCTGAGACTCATGCTGGACCAGCTTATCACACCCGCTCTAAGAGAATGTGATGTGATTATTCATATTGATTATCTATTTCATCAGACTTAATGTCCTTTTTATACATACATTTTGGGTTATGTACGGCGTTTTGCCGAGGATTTTATTAAGATTTTGTTATGGGATATTTTTCATTATGTATGGATGGTTATTTTTATGACATCTATTATCATTATCATGTTTTATTTCTGATGTTGTGGCTCTTGGCATGTTATATTATGCGTAATATATGTTCATGTATGTTAGGTGCTATGTATGTTGTATGATGTTATCATAAAATATGTATGCATGTGATGGTTATTTCTATAACAATCATAACTGTCATGTTATTACTCATAGTGTTAGTTGACTAATATCTTAATGGTTAGTCTTTTCGTGTTTTGATCTATTCCTTTATGACACTAGTATTATTCTTGGTACTAACGGATGTGTTATTCTATTTTGAAGATCATGCCTCCAAGAGAGTCCACTGAAGCGCGTATGCAACGTCTGATCAATGAAGGAATTGCTGCTGCTATGGCAGCAAATGCTAATGTTAACGCCAATGTGAACAACAACGTGGGATGCTCCCACAAAACTTTTATGGCTGGTCGACCTCAAGAATTCAGTGGTACGGAAGGACCAATAGGGCTTACTCGTTGGTTCAAGAAAATCGAATCTATTTTCAGGGTCAGTCGAGTTCGTGAAGAGGACAAAGTTAGTTTCGCTAGTTGCACTCTCAAGGATAGTGCCTTGACATGGTGGAACAATCTGGTTAGTAGTTTGGGAAGCGATGTAGCTTATGGTTTGGCCTGGAATGATTTTAAGGAAAGATTGATCACCCGCTATAGACCTCGGGGTGAGCTTAAGAAGCTAGAGGTTGAGCTCAAGAATTTGAAAATGCATGGCACCGAGTTAGATGCCTATGAACGAAGGTTTTTCGAGTTAACTTTGCTGTGTCCTAGGGTTTATGCGGATGAGGACCGCAAAATTGAGGCTTACATTGATGGTTTGTCCGAGAAGATTGAACACGGGGTTGAGTCCAGTGAACCCCAGACTATTGAGGCCGCTATGTCTATGGCCCACAAACTTAATGACAAGGTGTTGAGAAGAAGTAAGACTACAGTTGTTGAAAGTAGTGAGGAGGTTGTCAAGAAGGCTGATAATGGGAAACGAAAGTGGGATAACAACCGCAATCAAAACCAAAATCAGCAGAAGAAACAGGATACCTCAGGTGCTAACAACAGAAATCAGCGTGTGTGTCCTCGTTGCTATAAAGTTCATGATGGTTACTGCACAGTTACTTGTAAGAGGTGCTCTAAGCAAGGGCACATTGCTAAAGATTGTACAGTGCTTTTGCCGGGGTCTGCTACTCCCGCGACTGGTGGTAATAATAATAATGTTGGTAATAGAGGTGGTAACGGTAACGGTAATGGGAAATCGAATAATGGAGGTAATCCAAGGGTTTGTTATGAGTGTGGGAAGCCGGGGCATTTCCGAGATGCTTGTCCCAACAAGAAGACTGCAGAGACTGCACGCGGCCGAGCGTTCAACATTAATGCTAAGGATGCGGAGGAAGATCCTAAGCTTGTTACTGGTACGTTCTCAGTCAACGATTTATCAGTTTATGTTCTATTTGATTCAGGGGCTGATTTAAGTTTCTTGTCGAGTAAATTAAGTCCGAGAATCAAAACGCCGTTAACTCTCTTAGACAATACTTATGTTATTGAAGTAGCTAATGGTAAGGAACTTACTGCTAGGACTGTACATCGTAAGTGTAACATTAATCTGGGTGGTAGGGATTTCGAGATAGATTTGATACCGATTGAACTTGGTAGTTTTGATATTGTTATTGGTATGGATTGGTTGTCCGCGAACCGTGCCGAGATCGTATGTTATGATAAGGCTATTCGTATTACTGATGTGATTGGAGAGCCACTGATGGTCTTTGGAGATAAGAAATGCACACAGTTAAACCTTATTAGCTGTATGAAAGTTCGAAAACATCTTCGCAAAGGCTGTCATGCTATTCTTGCTCATGTTGTTGATCCTAGTAAGGAAGTAAAGAACGTTGATGACGTTCATATTGTCAGGGATTTTCCCGAGGTGTTTCCCGATGACTTACCTGGCCTTCCGCCGCAACGCGCGGTAGAATTTCAAATTGATCTTGTTCCCGGCGCTGCTCCTGTAGCACGTGCTCCTTATCGTCTTGCGCCTTCTGAACTTCAAGAATTGTCAAGTCAACTCCGTGAGTTGTTAGACAAAGGTTTTATTCGTCCTAGTTCGTCCCCTTGGGGAGCTCCTGTTCTGTTTGTTAAGAAGAAGGATGGTTCTTTTCGTTTATGCATTGATTATCGTGAACTGAATAAGCTCACTGTTAAAAATCGTTATCCTCTTCCGAGAATTGATGATCTGTTCGATCAGCTTCAGGGTTCTTCTGTTTATTCAAAAATTGATCTTCGTTCTGGCTATCATCAGTTGCGTGTTAAAGAATCTGATGTTTCAAAAACTGCTTTTCGCACCCGTTACGGTCACTTTGAATTTCTTGTTATGCCGTTCGGATTGACAAATGCACCTGCTGTGTTCATGGACCTCATGAACCGTGTGTGTAGACCCTATCTGGACAGGTTCGTTATTGTTTTCATCGACGACATCCTTATCTATTCTAAGAGTGATGAAGAGCACGAAGAACACTTGAGGTTAGTGCTTGATTTGTTAAAGAAAGAAGAGTTGTACGCTAAGTTCTCTAAGTGTGCTTTTTGGTTAAGAGAAGTTCAGTTCCTTGGTCACATTGTTAGCAAACAAGGAATACAAGTTGATCCTGCTAAAATTGAGGCGATTGAAAAGTGGGAAACCCCGAAAACTCCTACTCAAATTCGTCAGTTCTTAGGATTGGCAGGTTACTATCGAAGGTTCATCCAGGATTTCTCTCGTATAGCGAAACCTCTGACTGCTTTAACGCATAAAGGGAAAAAGTATGAGTGGAAGGATGAACAGGAGAATGCTTTTCAGATTTTGAAGAAGAAACTGACTACCGCTCCGATATTGTCTCTACCGGAGGGTAATGATGATTTTGTTGTTTATTGTGACGCATCACGACAAGGCTATGGTTGCGTTTTGATGCAACGAAAGAAGGTTATTGCGTACGCATCACGTCAGTTGAAGATTCACGAGCAGAACTATACAACTCATGATTTAGAGTTGGGGGCCGTTGTTTTTGCACTTAAGATTTGGAGACATTATTTGTATGGGGTCAAGAGTACTGTGTACACAGATCACAAAAGTCTTCAACATATCCTCGATCAGAAACAGTTGAACATGAGACAACGAAGATGGATTGAGACGTTGAATGATTACGATTGTGACCTTTTGTATCACCCGGGTAAGGCCAATGTTGTGGCTGATGCATTGAGTCGTAAAGAAAGGACTGAACCTCGCAGGGTTAGGGCCTTGAATATGACAGTTAGATCAAACCTCGCAAGGCAGATTCTTGAGGCACAACAAGAAGCCTTAAAGGAAGAGAATTTTGTGAAAGAGAACGTAAGAGGTATGGCTAAGAAATTTGAGATTCGAGCAGATGGTACTAGGTACTTTGTAGGACGTCTTTGGGTTCCGAAGTTTGGTGAACTGCGACAACTTGTTTTGGATGAGGCTCATAAGTCTAGGTACTCTATTCATCCTGGTTCAGGGAAGATGTACCATGATCTTAAGGAGCTGTATTGGTGGCCAAATTTGAAAGGTGATGTGGCTACGTATGTGGCTAAGTGTTTGACCTGTTCTAAGGTCAAAGCTGAACATCAAAAACCGTCCGGATTGTTGGTACAACCAGAAATTCCCGAGTGGAAGTGGGAAGGTATCACTATGGATTTTATCACTAAGTTACCAAGAGTTTCGGGTAGCTACGATGCGATTTGGGTGATTGTAGATCGACTCACTAAGTCGGCTCACTTTTTGCCGATTAGGGAAACCGATTCCATGGAGAAACTCACCCGTTTGTATTTGAAAGAGATTGTTTCGAGGCATGGTGTTCCCGTTTCTATAATTTCCGACAGAGATAGTCGATTTGTATCGAGATTTTGGCAATCGTTGCAAGAAGCCTTGGGCACTAGATTGGATATGAGCACCGCTTATCATCCTCAAACGGATGGTCAAAGTGAGAGGACCATTCAGACATTAGAAGATATGTTGCGAGCTTGTGTGATTGATTTTGGAAATGGGTGGGATAGGTATTTGCCGTTAGCTGAGTTTTCTTATAACAACAGCTACCACGCAAGTATTAAAGCCGCACCGTTTGAAGCTTTGTACGGTAGGAAATGTAGATCTCCTATTTGTTGGAATGAGGTTGGGGATGCTCAACTTACAGGTCCAGAGATTATTCACGAGACTACTGAGAAGATTGTTCAAATTAAAGAAAGGTTGAGAACTGCTAGAAGTCGGCAAAAGAGTTATGCCGACAAAGGAAGGAAAGATGTTGAATTTCAAGTTGGTGATCGTGTTATGTTAAAAGTTTCGCCTTGGAAGGGTGTTATTCGTTTTGGTAAAAGAGGGAAGTTAAGTCCTCGTTTTGTGGGACCGTTTGAGATCATTGAAAGAGTTGGACCGGTGGCTTATCGTTTGAAGTTGCCACAAGAACTCAGTGCTGTTCACGATGTTTTCCATATTTCGAACTTAAAGAAGTGTTTGGCTGAATTTGATCAGACTATTCCTTTGGAGGAACTTCAAGTTGACAAGCAATTGCATTTTATTGAGGAGCCAGTTGAGATCATGGACCGAGAGGTTAAGACTCTTAAACAGAGCAGAATTCCTATTGTTCGGGTCCGATGGAACGCTAGACGCGGTCC
This sequence comes from Rutidosis leptorrhynchoides, assembly GCF_046630445.1. Lineage (NCBI taxonomy): Eukaryota > Viridiplantae > Streptophyta > Magnoliopsida > Asterales > Asteraceae > Rutidosis > Rutidosis leptorrhynchoides. The sequence goes on from NC_092341.1 coordinate 251,129,946, forward strand.
CGAGTTTACTTGGGAGCGTGAAGACCAAATGAAGCAGAAGTATCCGCATTTGTTCTCAGATGCCGAGTCAACCCCTGCGCCTACTTAAATTTCGGGACGAAATTTCCATAACGGGGAGGTACTGTCACGACCCTACTTTTTCCGTTATCTTTTTCCGTTAATTATTTAACGACCGTTAACTGTTAGTGTGCCACGTCATTTCCATGACCTATATTATTATTTTTGTAATAATATATATATAATAATTATTATGTGTTATGTGGATATATGTATTCATATTTTAAATTATACGTTTCTACGTTCCGCGGATTTCCATCCGGCGAATCTTTTCGGTTTTTAAACCAACGGTCGAGCTTTCTGGATTTTTAAATCCTAAATATTTTAAATATGATATTTTAAGGTCATATTATTAGTAGGTGTATTTATATTTATTTTTCGTCGCGCGTTCGTTATCTTTCCGGATTTTTAATCGCGTAAGCGTGTTTTCGCGTTTCGGGCTTCGTTCGGGTTTTCGGGCCACAAGTAATTTAGCATTTGAGTGAGATGGACCCATGGGGCCCACCCCCATGCAATTTTCGGCCGAACCCCCTTAGAGGGGGGGGAGTATTTTGTTTTTCCCATTTTATTTTTCATTCTCACCTTTACAATTTTCCCTAAAACCTAATACTTGCAACTTTCTCCCAACTTCTCCTCTCCTCTCCCTCTTTGGCCGTGACCCACCTCCACCATCATCATCATCATCATCAAACAAAATAATACTTGGATCATTAAATCGTTTATACAATCGGATTACTCTCTTCGTTCTCTACACATCTATATACTTTGATTCTCGATTAGGGTATAAACCCTAACCCTAGCTTTTTGAATTTTCAATTATTTTACTGATTTTATATGTTATATGATTAGTATGATGTGTATAAGTTATTGTATTGTTGTTTGAATGCGTAGAATTACTCGTTTGTACATGTTTTCGGTTTGTAAATTTTGGACAGCAGCATAAAACGTATATTCTGACTTTGTAACTGATATGAATGTTAAAATAAAGTACATAAATGAGTTCCTCTCATCAAGACATTAATTTTAGACTCCGGATTCATGTCGTTTCGATTCCCGGAGCCCTAGATATGCTTAATTTGGTTTTTGTTAAAGATTGAAAGGTGTTCTTGGCATGAACAAGGTTGGGTCCGACTTTGTGACCATCCTTGGTGTCTTTAGGGTGCCTCATTTGGTTAGGACTGATGGTGAGACGAATATTCATGTTCGGGTCACCTAAATCCGAGCCACGGTTCACCCGTTTTGCCCGAATTACTGTTTTGAGTAAATTGATTTCCCAAATGAAGTCATGGCTGATATGCACGACTTAGGGACTGTTCTTGGAGTGTTCTTGAGTTCATAAATGTGTCGGGTGGTTTGAGTAGGTGAAGTTACATATGTGGCTTGCCCGAAACCGACACCCGGGGCTCAAGATACGACCCGGCGAACTTTTAAACTTAAAACTTATGGTTAATGATTAAACTTATGATAAAATTTATGGAATTCATTATTAATTAATTACTTAAGATAAAAGAAGTAATTATTATTATTTAAAACTTATGATATAAATATTTATTATATCATTTAATTATTAATTATAATTTCATTAACATTTTAATTAGACTTATGATTAGTAATACTTTTATTATTAAAGGAAAATACTTATGATAAGTATTAAATTTGTTTTTGAGAAATTATTAAAAGACTTATAATAAATATTAAATAATTATTTAATTATTATAAGACTTAATTATTATTTAATTATGACTTAATTATTAAATACTTATGATTTAATAATTTTAATTAGAAACTTATGATATGATTAATAATTCATTATTAATTAATAATACTTATGATATGATTTAAAATTTATTATAAATTAATAATATTTATATTATGATTGATATTTAATTAATTAATTAAATACTTATGTTATACTAATTATAACATTTCAACTTATATTAACTTTAATAATTCATTTTATTTAATTAAACTTATGTTAAGGCATTATTATACACTTTTGACTTTAAATAACATTATAACCTATGTTATTATTATAACTTACACTTTTAAAATTAATGTTGACTATGTTTGACCAAGGTTGACTTTTGAGTTGACTTTCGGTTGACTTTGACTTTCAGTTGACTTCTGTTGACTTTCTAAATAAGGAAACTTTCCTAACTTCAAAACTTTCTAAAAATAGAACTTTCTAAATTTGGAAACTTTCCAAAAATAGAAACTTCCAAAAATAGAAACTTTCCAAAAATAGAAACTTTCCTAAAATAGAAAACTTTCCAAAAATGGAAACCTGCTAAAAATAGAAACTTTCTAAAAATAGAAAGTGTGTGTCCTTATGCTGTTCCAATCAAACCGATGCTTGCTGAGTAATGTTCTATGCCTACTTGCAACATGTACAATAGCTATCATACTAAGACTTGGCCTAAGTTAGTTATTTATTTCGACCTGTTTTATTTATAGGTCGGCGTTGTGATCTTTCTTGATCACTTTACTTTACTTGCTGTTCGCGTGTTTGTGAGTTTTCTTCAGTTGCTATTTAAGGTGAGTTATAGTCCCGTTTTTACATACTTTTCAAAGTATATTTTTTGGGATGTGATTACATGCAGATTTTTATTCACGGTTAGACACAAGTAACAGTTAAATTTAATTATTCATTGTGAGTTGGACAAAAATATTCCCTAGTCTGGTAACTGTAATCATTGGTTTCTACCGGTGAACGCGAATCCTACGGATAGATCTATCGGGTTTGACAACCCCATTTCGAGCTAGTCGCGCTAGCAATTTATAATCGGAATGTTTAGTACTTCGTAATTTGTTGTAGATACACTGTCCAAGTGTATATTTTTATTGTGTTTGGCAAGGGTAAATAAAGGGTTAAGTGGTTACCAGGTGGCTCATTGATAATGGAATAATGTTTAATGTTTTCTAACATTTTTAAATCTTGTGGTCTAAAGTTTACTTATTTATTTAAACCTATAATTCACTCAACCTTTGTGTTGACAGTTTACTTGCATGTTTTCACAGGTACTTGAGTTATTTGATGCTTCCGCTGTCGTTAGAAGAGTCTGCATGCATTTGGGGAGATTTTATGAAACAATTTATGAAACTTAAGTTTGCATTCTATTTTGGATAATTTAAATTGTGGGTTGTTGGCAATGTTTTGTGTCAACTTTTGGTTTAATATTATGGTTGGTTGGTTTTCAAACTACTTAATTTGGTTTGTTTCCTTTTTGGGAAACATTTTGAAATAAAAGAATGCAACTTTGTTTATTTAATTCATTTAAGTCCGATCAAGCTATGGGACCAACTGACGGATCCGTTAAGTGTTTTGACGGGGTCGTCACATGCCAGGTCTACAACTACTAGCTGATCAAGCTAGAGCCGTACCGATAGCTCCAGTTATTGTCCCACAGTATACCTCTCCTGACGTTTACATACGTCAATTGCAGTATACTGCCCGTACAATAACCCCCGAGCCCAACCCTTCTATACACGGTTGACCTCTTCCGTCCCTTCTATACACGGACGGTACTGGCCCTTCTATATACGGCCAGTTCCCTAATGTGCACATAACCCACGTACAATCTCACCATAGGTAACATCACTAATAACCACAAGGCAATCTAATCAGGCATTCTACTATTTCAATCTAAGCGGAAACCTGATAACAGTAGTATAACCTACTACTTATCATTACAATAATAATTAACATGCATAAATAGATTATCATAATCAATATTAACCAAACAGCGGGTAGTAACTACAGTTGTTACTAAATACCAATATCCATAAGGATAGTCCCACTCATCAATTACCAGTAAGAACTCAGTGGTCTAATGTTACTGAGTCTTCTCCGTTCCTTTATCACCTGAGAATGATACAATCAGAGTCAGTAATCATATCTTGATAACAACCCGACAATAAGAAAACAACACCAAAACAACACTTAATCACTTTACAAGTGGTCAGTCAACCGTACGAGTAACACCATCACGCGTACGTTTGATAACACTTAACCGTGCGCTTGACAACTCACTCGTACGTTTGGTCTATGACCAAACATCCTACAACGAATCACATGATCTGTACGGTTCATCACACGAGTGACTAGTGACTCGTACGAGTCACGTATCATCTGTACGTATCATTACAATCAAAACATAAATTGCTCATCACCACTCACTCGCACGGTTCACCACACGGTTGACTACCTCAACCGTATGAGTGAATGCTCACTCGTACGAGTGATGAAGAACAGTAGTAACATTCAACGAATAATCGATATAATACCATCAAATCATGCTATTAAGTTACTCAAATAAATTTATGATCCATTATGGGCAAGTTTACCCAAAATCCCTTTCAATAACAACTCCCGTATGAGCGTAAAATGGAGCATACACGCTTTCGAATAACTTTGACCCAAAATAAATTTGAGTTATTATTTTTAAAACCTTACCATTAGAAAGTAAACTTCAAGACGATTCCAACGATAGTTTATTCGTCAAAAACGGAGTTACGGTTTGAAAGTTATGACCAAAACAAATTTCCACAAATCTGACCGGTGCTCACACGCGTGGCTGAGGCCTCACTCGTGCGAGTGAGTCCTCACATGTGTGGTTGACCCTCAAAAGTGTGGTCACTTGTGCGGGTGACCTGTCACTCGTGTGGGAGCTGAAGAACAGCTCCAGCACGCTATTTTTCGCATTTTTGACCCAAAAACTCGATTTTTGCAAGTTCTAACACCAAAACCACTTCAAATACATCATATAAACTATATAGCAACTATTTCTAACAAAAATTAACACTTACAAACACAAAACATGAAGATTCAAGCTTATAGTCATCAAAAACCCATTTTACACCCAAAACTCAATTCTTAAGAATTAAACCACGAATTCAAGCATGCTAACCTGAATAGATGCTTACAAAGATGATATAATTTAGTTCCTATAGCTTCACAAATCAATTTCAAGCTTGGATCAATTTAGGGTTTCAAGGTGAAAGAGTTTAGGTACGTTCTTGTTTGGGAATGTTCAAGAAAATGGATAAAAGAAGCTGATACATACACTCTTATGTGTTAAAATATAATACCCCATTACACACGGGTATTACCAGTTATCTAATATCTTTCGTACTTAATTAGGCGACCCTAACGGAGTCCAAATTAAACAAACGAACATGTTCTGTGACCCTTGTCACAAACTGGTCTTAACCAAATCATCAAATAATCAAAAACATACAACTATTAAAATTACTAATATTAATAAATTAATATTGACTAAGGATAAAAAGGTCATTTACTACTAAGCTCAGTTTGAGGATGTTACAGTTGGCGAGATGTTGGCTTGATGCGTCCGAAAATCCTATCGTCAGAAACTCTCAAAAATATCAATCTTTGTGGCAAACTGTAATGAACAAATTCAACAATAACGAGCACGGATGGCATCGAAATGAAGATGCGTTATCGGGGAAATGGCGTTATGTGGACAGGGGGTGTAAAGCTTTTCAAGGTTATTATGAGGCGGAAAAACGCAATCCAAGGCGTAGTGGGAAAACCAAACAGGGCCTTTTCGAAGGTGCGGTAAAGGCGTATGGTGCAAACGAACAGAAGACGTGGGCGTTTAAAGAAGCTTGGGAATTTTTAAAGGACAAACCAAAGTGGCGTGTGCCTGCTGAGGTTGGTGGAACGGTTTATGGAGGTTTGCCTGATGAGGATGACGATAACGTAGTACAAACGATTGATATCGCGGATGATAACGTGAACGTGCTTTTAGGTGATGATCCGATTGAAAGGCCGATGGGAAGGAATCGAGCAAAGAAGGCGGCTAGAACTTCTGCATCTTCTGACACAACGCAAAGCTCTCGTTCAACAAACTCTTCAAAGTTTGAAGAGTTATGTGAAAAAGTTAACGAGTATAGGTCCGAAGTTGCACAGAAAAAGCTTGAACAAATGGACGCAATCACCAAAGCTGAACGTATGAAAGCCGCACTCGAAGCCACAAAATTTCTGTCGAACTTGGACATTAATAACATCGCGAACCCAAAGCGTTGCATGAAGATGAAGAAGAACTTGCTCCAAGAGTACGGCGACTTGATTCAGTTGTCGGATGAAGACGACGAGTAGTAGTTTAAATTTTTAGGACTTTTAAAAAAAATAAAGTAACTTTAGGTCGTCTTTTTATTAATTGTAATTTTCTATTTTTAGGATTGTAATCGTATTTTTAATATTAATTTTAGTGTGTTTTATTAAATTAATTTGTTATTATAATTAAAAAATAATAATATAAATTAATTAAACAAAATAAATTAAATGCAAGAAAAATGAAAAATAAAAAATACCCCTAACACGCCACTTAACACGCCACCCATTACCCAGCAGTCTGACAGCACGCTCATCAAGCACCCCACCCCACCCCACCCAGCAACACGCTCATCAACTCCTTGATGGATAAAGATGGTCTAACAGAGAATCAAGAAAAGTGACACTTGAGCTATTACTTACAACAACAATTTACAGCTCAATATCAGGATTTTCAAAAGAGCTTCAACGACGTGGGCTAACGGATGTTGATCTTATTATGAGTGGGAAGGTGTAGTTGATTGGAAGTATGCTTTTTTGGAACTTTCCACTAAACATCTTATTCATGTTCAAACTATAACTCTAATAAATATATTTTGCTTTTTACCTAAGGTTATACTATTATTAATAGATATTAGTCAATTTCAAGAAATGGTTTAATACAATATTCTAAGAAAGTAGAATTTCATTAAACATTTCAGCAACATTCTAAGAAAGTATTTATATGTATCATTATGTATTACTAGATTGAAAAAATGGTATTATGTTCAAAGTATGTATGCATCAACATGTAACAGCAACATTTATGACTGATAAATGGTATAGCAAGCCTATGATATTAACAAAGGTTTAATTACTCAATGAAACTTAACTTACTCTTTTTTTTTCCGTAGGTCGGAATGCATTATATGCGGTAATGGATGCTTAACTTGTGGTGTATTTCTACTAAAGTTATGTGGTTTACAATTAACACACCTGCGCCCTTTCTAAATTTGTTTGTTGAAGTTAAACATGTAGCCAAATGACTATATTAGTTTCTCTCATCATTTTGACACTTTAACCAGTTTATAAAGTTTGACCCGTGCAAATTTTATCACTGAAAAATGACCAATTTCTTTCATTTATTCGTTCTTTCGTCATTGTCTAATACGGGTCTTCGATGCCGATAATAACACATTCAAATACTATTTTTTAGAGCTATCGTGCAATGCACGGGCTTCTAAATCTAGTTCTAAATAAAATACAATTACTTTCAATATTAAGTAAAATAAATAAAATAATATAAATATAAAAATGAAAGTAGGGCATGAGCAATAGAACTTCACATGTGTCATTAACAAAAATATAAAATAAAATTATAATTTTAATTATATAAATAAATAAACTAATATAAATATAAAATTTAATATTGCTTAATTGTATTCTAAGTACAATACAATTACTTAAATATGAAATACGACAATATTATTATCAGCTATTAGCATGTATACACATAAAAAGTAGTAAATAAGATCTGCACACTAATACATAAGATTATATTTGAGCATAGATTATATTCCATAACACAAATGTGTGTGTGAAATGTACAGAAAATAAATGAATAAACTTTAAATAAAATTAGGTATATAACTTAATTTAAATAAACAATCAAATATCTATATTAAATACAAAATATGATATTTAAATAAATTTAAAGTATACAAATGTTGGTACGATTTTCCGTATAACGGTTGTAAAGTACTAGTACAGAACAATAGATGCTCAGTGTGTGGCGTATACTGTTGATTGTTGTTTGCCCTCGAGAAATAATCTCTGCAGACTCGGAACACAGATGTAAGATCTGTGGGGTGGCCTCAATCAATCTGTGGATCAATCTATAATGATCCGTCTAGCGTATTGCTGCTAAGCGGCTAATGTGCTTTTAGAGTGAGAAAGAACTGTGTGAGAGAGAAAGTGTACTTCTCTCTGACTAAAGTTCAGATCAGAATCATGTGAAATGTGGTAACCCAGGGGGTCTATTTATAGGCGTAGAATGTTCGAAATTCACGGGATACACGTGTCAATCACTGAATGGTTCTGTTACGTGAAGTATCCAGAACGTCGGTGGCGTGTACTGACGTGACCGCATGCCGTTCACGCGCTGAGTTAAAGGGCTTATGCATAGAAGCTGCCTGCAGGGCTTACGCTTGACGATGGGCGGCCTGCTCTACGCTAGGCGGTAAATACTGAACACCGCTAAATTTTGTTATCTTTTGTGCTTTTTGATCCATTTTTCTGTATGAAAATGGTGCTTTTATGCGTGTATCCCCTAGGATACACCATTAAGTGCCCCCAGTTTAATGTCTTTATTTTTGTAAAAAATAAATTCATTAAACTAAAAATAAGTAATGCCTTTTTCCTCGGGAACAAGAACCTGCTGTAGCTGAACTTTTTCTGCCATGTCAGTTACTTTTTGATCATTGTCTGCAAAAAGTACCGCTTTTTTGATTTTGAATTTCATTTTCCAATTTTTTCTTTTCCCGCATATTTATGCAGTTAACACGTGGCATCATATCATCCATACGATTAACCGCCAACTATTCATCTTCCACTTCGCTATTTAAGACCCGAATTTTTCTGCTTTGCATTTACTTCATCTCGAATTTAGTTTTCTTCATCTACCTTAAAATATTTATTAAGAATTTTGTTTTTAACTAACTATCAATGGCTATCCATAATGTTGAAGATATTCCAAGCAGAATCTCCTCAATCTATCTTGATCGTGTCAGAATTGCATTCCCCAAATTTTTTGGGGCCGATGTTGTTATTCCGGGTCCACAAGATCGTGCCTCTCGTCCTCCTTCTGGAAAGGTTGCCATTTACAGTCGTGCTCTGTATTTTTCTCATCTGTGTATTCCTTTTACGAAATTCTTCTTAGACGTCTGTTGCTTCTATGGTGTTAGTGTTGGGCAATTTGAGCCTATGTCCATTCGTAAAATCATGATGTTTGAGATGTGCTGTATGGCCCGGAATATAACACTATCTGTACGCCTTTTCTCTAATCTTGTGACTATAAAATCATTTGATAAAGGATGGTTTTGTCTTACTCTGGACGGGTTTTTGCTTAATTCTGGTGATATCAATGAAAACTGGCAGAGTACTTTTTTCTTTATAAATAGTGAAGTGGTTCCCAACGATTGCTTGAAAGCTCGTTATTGGCGCACAACACTTGATCCTCCCAAAGTTATTCATCCTAGGATAACTCCTGATGAGCGAAAACTGTTGAATTCAATTAAAAAGGAGAAGATTCCAAACCATCAATATCTGGAACATATGCTCTCGCTATGCTCCCTTAATGCTGAGTGGGATGCAGAAACTCGTGGATGTGCCATTGTTATGTTGAAAAACAAAGGTACATTCTGATTAATATTTGGTTATCTAATGTTATTATCTGTATAATAATCACTGTATGCTTGTGTTTGTAGTGATTACTCCGCTCGCCGCCTTGCGTTATACCAGATTTAATGAACTACAATTTGTATCTGAAAAATTGGTTGATGAGATGCTTGAGAATAGTCTGTGCGAAAATGAGCTTGAGGATGATGAGGATGCTCCTTTAATTCGAGCAAATTCGAAGAAACGTCGTGCTACTGGTAACCTCTCTTTTGAATCAATAGCAGAAGAAAACCTTTATTGCTTTTTCCATATGCCCAACAATGGTGGTTATTATAATGTTGATCCTGATAAATACCTAATATTGAATTGTGAATCTTCTTTTGTGGATTGGAAAAACTTCTTGAATAACAACTGTTATTTTAATTCAGCCATGGTAGTGGAAAAAGAAGCACAGAGGAAACTTGCTCTTCCGCCTCCCGCTCAGCGTAGCAGAATAGGGGAAAGCAGTTCACAAATTAGCATTCCTAATTTAGATACTGTTGGCTTAACAACTCTCTTAGCTGGTCCTCCTGGTAATTATGAGGATTTTATGAAGTATCTTGAAGTGATGCTACCTTCACTTATTAAATTCTTTGAGAGTTTATCTAATGGTGAAGCCCGAAAATGTCAAGCACAAGGCATTATTTGGAATATTGCATCTGAATTCAATAATCTGAGGCATTTAGAGCGTTCTGATCAAGTGCATCGTGACAAGTCTGAAAAAATTGAGAAAAACACAGAGGCCCTGAAAGCTGCAGATCTTGAGTTAGATGCTGCTATTGCTGCAAAGAATGCTGCTGAGGCTCGTTTTGTTGAATTGGCTACAAAAGAAAAATGGTATCTTCACAAGATTGGGACATTAACTCAATCTGAAACATCATTAAGAGAATAATTGGAATCAAGCCAGAATGAAACCAGGCGTCTAATTGAAGGTGTTCCGAAAATTGTGAAGAGTGCTTTTACTTCTGAGAAGTTAACTAAGTCGTTCAACGAATTTATAACTGTTGTGTTGGACGCTGACCGGATACGGTGTAAGACCCGAATATTTATCTTGTATACTTGTGTACTTATGACATTCGAGAACGGGCTTCGTTGAATATTGTTATGTAATTAAAAAGGTAAAAGAATCTGAAACTGGCTACTTGCGCGCCGCGCGGGTCAGGGGCGCACCGCGCCAAATCACGCAGACAGCTCTCTTCTTCTTTTAATTGTTTTAAATGAAGGGCAATTGAGTAATTTCACTTGGGGCCGGATTTGTGAGCCATATTAGCTGGTTTGGATCAGTTTTGAATCATTTTCACATCCATTCATCACTCTCAAACTATTTTAGAGAGAGAGAGAGAGATTCTAGAGAGAGATTTAGAGTTTTGGTGAAGAAGGAGGCCGAATTGATCAAAAGCTCGAGTTCTAAAGTTGTTCCTTTCGTTCCTAGCTATGTTGTGGTGGTATTGGTAAGCTCAAACTCCGAATTTCATCTATTTGATTTGATATTCAAGTTAGGGTTTTGAGTTAGTTTGTGGTAAAACCCTTTTAGGTGATGAAATGGGTTTAGTGAAGCTAGTAATTGGGTTTATTGTTAATTGTTGGTGGATTTTGGGTTGGTGAACTAATTGGCCATGTTTAGGACTTGAAATTGAGTTTAATCACTTAAGTTAGTGATTTTGGAAGTATTGAAACCCATTTAAGGTTGTTTGGTTGACTAATTTTGACTTTGGGTCAAATTAGGGTTTGGTGGTGATTATGACCCAATTGGCGATTTAATGAGGTTTATAAACTTGAAATGGACTAAGTTGAAGTATAAAACCAAGTTAAATGTGTTTTGGTGTCAAAACTTGTAAATGGTGAGATTTTGACCTTATGGGTCAAAATTAGGGTTTAAGTGTCAAAATGGGTATGACACGTGTTTAACACTTGAGTTCAGGTTTATTTGGCATATTAGGACCATTCTCACTTGTGTGAGTGATTATTGGTTAGTTTGGGCGCGGTTTGTACTTGGTAGTGCATTTGGGTCAAATTTGCACTAAGTGTCGAATTGGGTTGATTTGTGAATCCACTCTAAGTGTATTGTTGTAATTGTGATAATGGAATAGGTATTTTCCATTGGCGAGTTGCGGTTTACTTGGAAGCTTTCTTCAAGACTTCAAGGTGAGTGATAATATCCTATGTGCATATGTATGTGTAGGATGGGTGCGGGTCGGGTGAAGTGATTCTCGGCTATAGAGCTCACTTCACATATAGATGGATTTGATGGACTTTTGTATGAGTCCAATTGGCACGGTTGTGCATTTTGGTTGACCATCTTTGGCGAAGTACGGGTTCGCGTGTACATTATCACACGTGGTTGTGATGTGGTTGATTTAACCCCAATGGCGAAGGTATAATGTTGAGAAGTGAATCGCGTGTGTATTTGGATTTACGATGACGCGTGTGGTTTCCGTCATCTTATTGTATTGTGGAAATGAATCTCGTGTAGTTCGGATTCATGGTGGCTCGTGTAGTTCGGTCATCTTATTGAGGTAGTAATCTCGTGTGGTTTCGGATTACTAAGGCTCGTCTAGTTCGGCCAACCTCGATGTTGTGAAGATAGTAATCTCGTGTGGTTTCGGATTACTAAGGCTCGTGTAGTTCGTCCAATCTTCATTGTGGTATTTGGTTCTCGGTATTGGGTTAAGGTGTTAACCTTGTTCGTTTATATTGTTATATATTAATGTATTGTTGGGTTGTAGCTAACCCTCCGGGTGTAGCTATTTGGCGTTGTTCACATCGTCGTTGGTGAACTTATATTGTTGTTGTATCTTTAGCTCATTGCTTAGAGATCGTACGGTATGCTTAGTGTAGTGCCTTATATATGGATGCCTTGGTATGCGGTATTTGTTATTTTGTGGCGTGTCCATTTTATACATATATATGTATGTAGTATATTATCATTCACTAAGCGTTAGCTTACCCTCTCGTTGTTGACTCTTTTTATAGATTGCATGCGGATGGTGGCTCGGGTAAGCGCGAGGATTAGAGGACTTGCATAGTTTGCGTAGAAGGCTTGCTTTTGGATTTATTAGGATCGTGTAGCGTATCCCCAATCGCCATGCTCGGCTTTATTTTGTATTAAAAGTCTTATGGTCGAAAATGGTATTTTGATACTTAAAGGGTAATTTGGGTCGATGTGGGCCCCGCTTCGTAAACTTAATTTTATTAATAGAACGTGCTAGTTTTTATATATAGAACATGGGGTTAAAAGCGTTACGCCTAAATATGTCGGGAACTATTCAAAAAATTTCGCGTTTAAAGACTTTCCGGACAGACAGGTTTGGCGCGCCGCGCACCCTAGGTGGCGCGCCGCTCCAGGTGGCAGTTCAGCAAATTTTTTTTATTTTGTAATTTTACACGGTTTAATCGCGGGTTGGTTTGGGTTGTTACAAGTGGTATCAGAGCATGGTCTAAGGGATTTAGGTGACTTGAGATAGGTGCCTAGACTTAGACTTGTGTGTGCTTAAATTGTTACGAGACTTGTAGGATTACGGGTCGGAATGGGTTTGGTTAGTGCCTTGGCTATAGGTTGACTAACGTTTATATTAGTAATGCGGATATTATTAATATGTTGTTGTGTTGTGATAATAATTCTCGCGTGTGTTTGTACCGCGTAGAATTTTGGTTGTGTTTGTGTATATCATCGAGCGAGACGGTCGTTGTTCTAACGAGTCGATGCGGCATGTGTGCGTAATAAGAACTTGCAAACCTTATTACGGGTGCAAATCGTGTCTAACAAGTGATGTACGATGAGTGTTTAGCAAGATGGGGTTGTGTCGTGCGTACGGTTTTACACGTTCGTGGACTAATCGTTTTGCATTCTTTAGAATGACGACGCGAAACGAGGCCGAGGCGAATGACGCGGAGTTTAACACTAGGGTTGCGGCCGCCGTTGCGGAGCAAATGGGTGCGTTAGAAGAAAGAATGGAAAGGAGGTATTCCGAACTTCAAAGTAGTGGTGAAATGGAGCGTTATCTTAAGAGCTTCATGAGGACTAAACCCCCGATGTATGACGGAAAGCCGGATCCTTTGGTAAGCATAACTTGGATTTCGGACGTCGAAGGGTGTTTTCATACTATTGATTGCCCTCCCGAGAGAAAGACGAGACTCGCTACGAGTTTGTTGCGGGGTAGGGCAAGGGATTGGTTGGATGGTAAGATTGATCTTGTCGGTGGCGAGACGTTTATGGCTTTATCGTGGGACGACTTTAAGGAGGAATTCTTCGAGGAGTTCCGGACTTCGGCCGATTTGTGGGAATTGCGTAATGAGTTGCGAAATTTGCGACAAGGATCTATGGATTTGAGTACTCTCAAGACGACCTTTATGGCGAAGGCTCGTTTTTGTCCGGAGTATTTGGGGAATGAATGTTTGTTGATGGGAGATTTCTATCGGACCTTGAATGATGACTTGAAAAGTAAAATTAGTCGGGGTCAAGCGAAATCGTTTTCAGAATTATTTGACTTGGCTAGAGGTTTCGAGTCGTATTCACGATCAAAAAAGGGTGAACCTTCAAGTGAGCGAAGGGTCGTTTCTTATGGTGCTCCGAGTAAGAGGGCTAAGGGTCCGAGTGTGAGCACGGGTGGTACGTGAACGGGTATGACGGATTCTAGTGCGGCTAGATGTTACAATTGTGGCGTGAGGGGTCACAAGTCTTGGGAATGTTCGGTACCAAAGGGTGATGGTATGGTGTGCTTCAATTGCCAAAAAGAAGGACATCGTAAGTCGGAATGTCCCAAGTTAGCGGGGACGGGTGCGGCCAGGAGACGTTAAGGTACGTTTAATTTTGATAAATATGTCTTTTGATTATTTATTAAATGCCGTTTGAGTTTGAGTTGCGTGCCTTTGTTGTGCATGTTATGCTATGGGTGACGTTCCTAATGGAAGTACCCTATGTTGATGATTGATTGAAGGGCGAAGGGCGTAAGACTTGGTGCAACCAAGCATTCCTTAGTATTTGGGAAACGTTTCTACCAAGCCACGGAAATGGTTTTGGTGTTTGGTTGTTAAGCGCGTGTTCGCTTTGATGTTGAAGTGACGAATCATGAGTTGGTAATGGAGTCTTTATGACGCGACATTAGGTGCCTCTTTTATACCTACTAGCGTGGTGTTCGACTCCGATTGTGTTGCGGTACACATTTCGTACAAAGTGTTTAAGGGTTGGTTAAAATCCTTCGTGTGCTCAAGGTTGGAGCAAGATGTGGTAAGGGGTCGTGTGAGCCCAACTATTGGTAAAGTCTACCTGTGGTAGCATTGTGCGGTTGTACGAGTTGTGGATATGGAACGTGGTTCTAAGTGGGGGAGTTACACTCCCGCACGATGAAGTTTTAGTGTGAGATTTCGGATGATGCTTTTGGTAGATCCGGAAAATGTTGTCGAGACCTGGTTTGGTCGATTTGTGGTAGAGTACAATTTCGGATAAATTGTACTTATGGTTTGGATTTGAATCATCACCGAGGTGGTAACGTGGTAAATCTCGTTGAGAGATAATGGACGTGTTTGGCGAGCAAGGTGAAATCCTCCGGTTAAGGGAGGTGTGTGTCGGGTTCTCTTGTGGAGAATTATTGTTTGGTACCTATGTTTGGTATAGGTGGTTCTTGCTCGATTATGGTATGGTTATTTGATGAAGCATGATCTTTAGGGTCCGCTGACTTCATCATGGGAATACGTGATTGGTGGAGCATGACTTTTGGGGTCCGCTGACTTCATCATGAGCGTGGTGTTGTATCGGTGAAGCATGATCTTCGGGTCCGCTGACTTCATCCGGTGTTGAGATTAGTGGAGTATGACCTTCGGGGTCCGCTGACTTCATCAAGGGAGTAGTGTTATGTCGGTATGGTGTAACACTATCGGGAAATGCGAGTACCGGTGGGAAATGCGAGTACCATTCCTATGTTGAGATTGTGAATCGCGTGTGGTTTCGGATTCACGATGACGCGTGTGGTTTCGGTCATCTTAACTAAATGAATCTCATGTAGTTCAGATTCATGGTGACGCGTGTAGTTCGGTCATCTTATTGAGGTAGTAATCTCGTGTGGTTTCGGATTACTAAGGCTCGTGTAGTTCGGCCAACCTCGATGTTGTGAAAGTGAATCTCGTGTAGTTCGGATTCACGAATGACTCGTGTGGTTTCGGTCATTGTATTGAGGAGTGAATCTCGTGTAGTTCGGATTCATAATTGACTCGTGTAGTTCGGTCATTCCTCCGGGATAGTGACTCTCATGTAGTTCGGATTCACTATGGCGCGTGTAGTTCGGCCATTCCCGATTGTTGTTGTGGTAAAGGTAGTGACTCGCGTGTAGTTCGGATTCACTAAGGCGCGTGTGTTTTTGGCCAGCCTTCGTGTGTTGTGTGATTAGTGATGCGATAGCCGTGTTTCGCTCACGTGTTGTTACGGGTGTGACGATCGTCGATTTTGTACACCATGGGATTAACGTCGCCATAGTCGCTTGGGCGCTACCAGTTTCTAACCGTTGGATTATGATGTTACGGTAGTTGCGTATTGGTCGTATGGCGCACTACAAGGGATATTTAGTGATTGGTGTAATCCGTAAGGGTTCGTTTGGTTCGGTCTTCATCGTTTCGGGTTGTTGACCTTAGGTTGAGACCTTGTTGCTTTTGGCGTTATACTCGGTAATAGTACGCTAAGGGATTGATATCTTGGTACGAGATTAGTTGAGTTTTTCCCGATGTTAGGGAAGGAGCATAGTTTTAGTGCTCGGATTGTGGATTTGTGAAAATCGTGGGTGATGATTTTAGTTGTTGTAGGCGATTCGTTGGGAGAAATTGCTTAGGAAAGTCGGATTGGGACGTATGTTGAGGACCGTTGAGTGAGGTCCATTTGGTTAAGTGACGAGGATCACGAGGACGTGATCGAGTTTAAGTGGGGGAGAGTTGTAAGACCCGAATATTTATCTTGTATACTTGTGTACTTATGACATTCGAGAACGGACTTCGTTGAATATTGTTATGTAATTAAAAAGGTAAAAGAATCTGAAACTGGCTACTTGCGCGCCGCGCGGGTCAGGGGCGCGCCGCGCCAAATCACGCAGACAGCTCTCTTCTTCTTTTAATTGTTTTAAATGAAGGGCAATTGAGTAATTTCACTTGGGGCCGGATTTGTGAGCCATATTAGCTGGTTTGGATCAGTTTTGAATCATTTTCACATCCATTCATCACTCTCAAACTATTTTAGAGAGAGAGAGATTCTAGAGAGAGATTTAGGGTTTTGGTGAAGAAGGAGGCCGAATTGATCAAAAGCTCGAGTTCTAAAGTTGTTCCTTTCGTTCCTAGCTACGTTGTGGTGGTATTGGTAAGCTCAAACTCCGAATTTCATCTATTTGATTTGATATTCAAGTTAGGGTTTTGAATTAGTTTGTGGTAAAACCCTTTTAGGTGATGAAATGGGTTTAGTGAAGCTAGTAATTGGGTTTATTGTTAATTGTTGGTGGATTTTGGGTTGGTGAACTAATTGGCCATGTTTAGGACTTGAAATTGAGTTTAATCACTTAAGTTGGTGATTTTGGAAGTATTGAAACCCATTTAAGGTTGTTTGGTTGACTAATATTGACTTTGGGTCAAATTAGGGTTTGGTGGTGATTATGACCCAATTGGCGATTTAATGAGGTTTATAAACTTGAAATGGACTAAGTTGAAGTATAAAACCAAGTTAAATGTGTTTTGGTGTCAAAACTTGTAAATGGTGAGATTTTGACCTTATGGGTCAAAATTAGGGTTTAAGTGTCAAAATGGGTATGACACGTGTTTAACACTTGAGTTCGGGTTTATTTGGCATATTAGGACCATTCTCACTTGTGTGAGTGATTATTGGTTAGTTTGGGCGCGGTTTGTACTTGGTAGTGCATTTGGGTCAAATTTGCACTAAGTGTCGAATTGGGTTGATTTGTGAATCCACTCTAAGTGTATTGTTGTAATTGTGATAATGGAATAGGTATTTTCCATTGGCGAGTTGCGGTTTACTTGGAAGCTTTCTTCAAGACTTCAAGGTGAGTGATAATATCCTATGTGCATATGTATGTGTAGGATGGGTGCGGGTCGGGTGAAGTGATTCTCGGCTATAGAGCTCACTTCACATATAGATGGATTTGATGGACTTTTGTATGAGTCCAATTGGCACGGTTGTGCATTTTGGTTGACCATCTTTGGCGAAGTACGCGTTCGCGTGTACATTATCACACGTGGTTGTGATGTGGTTGATATAACCCCAATGGCGAAGGGTATAATGTTGAGAAGTGAATCGCGTGTGTATTCGGATTTACGATGACGCGTGTGGTTTCGGTCATCTTATTGTATTGTGGAAATGAATCTCGTGTAGTTCGGATTCATGGTGGCTCGTGTAGTTCGGTCATCTTATTGAGGTAGTAATCTCGTGTGGTTTCGGATTACTAAGGCTCGTGTAGTTCGGCCAACCTCGATGTTGTGAAGATAGTAATCTCGTGTGGTTTCGGATTACTAAGGCTCGTGTAGTTCGGCCAATCTTCATTGTGGTATTTGGTTCTCGGTATTGGGTTAAGGTGTTAACCTTGTTCGTTTATATTGTTATATATTAATGTATTGTTGTGTTGTAGCTAACCCTCCGGGTGTAGCTATTTGGCGTTGTTCACATCGTCGTTGGTGAACTTATATTCTTGTTGTATCTTTAGCTCGTTGCTTAGAGATCGTACGGTATGCTTAGTGTAGTGCCTTATATATGGATGCCTCGGTATGCGGTATTTGTTATTTTGTGGCGTGTCCATTTTATACATATATATGTATGTAGTATATTATCATTCACTAATCGTTAGCTTACCCTCTCGTTGTTGACTCTTTTTATAGATTGCATGCGGATGGTGGCTCGGGTAAGCGCGAGGATTAGAGGACTTGCATAGTTTGCGTAGAAGGCTTGCTTTTGAATTTATTAGGATCGGGTAGCGTATCCCCAATCGCCATGCTCGGCTTTGTTTTGTATTAAAAGTCTTATGGTCGAAAATGGTATTTTGATACTTAAAGGGTAATTTGGGTCGATGTGGGCCCCGCTTCGTAAACTTAATTTTATTAATAGAATGTGCTAGTTTTTATATATAGAACATGGGGTTAAAAGCGTTACGCCTAAATATGTCGGGAACTAGTCAAAAAATTTCGCGTTTAAAGACTTTCCGGACAGACAGGTTTGGCGCGCCGCGCACCCCTGGTGGCGCGCCGCTCCAGGTGGCAGTTCAGCAAAAAAAAAATTTATTTTGTAATTTTACACGGTTTAATCGCGGGTTGGTTTGGGTTGTTACAAGTGGTATCAGAGCATGGTCTAAGGGATTTAGGTAACTTGAGATAGGTGCCTAGACTTAGACTTGTGTGTGCTTAAATTGTTGCGGGACTTGCAGGATTACGGGTCGGAATGGGTTTGGTTAGTTCCTTGGCTATAGGTTGACTAACGTTTATATTAGTAATGCGGATATTATTAATATGTTGTTGTGTTGTGATAATAATTCTCGCGTATGTTTGTACCGCGTAGAATTTTGGTTGTGTTTGTGTATATCATCGAGCGAGACGGTCGTTGTACTAACGAGTCGATGCGGCATGTGTGCGTAATAAGAACTTGCAAACCTTATTACGGGTGCAAATCGTGTCTAACAAGTGATGTACGATGAGTGTTTAGCAAGATGGGGCTGTGTCGTGCGTACGGTTTTACACGTTCGTGGACTAATCGTTTTGCATTCTTTAGAATGACGACGCGAAATGAGGTCGAGGCGAATGACGCGGAGTTTAACACTAGGGTTGCGGCCGCCGTTGCGGAGCAAATGAGTGCGTTAGAAGAAAGAATGGAAAGGAGGTATTCTGAACTTCAAAGTAGTGGTGAAATGGAGTGTTATCTTAAGAGCTTCATGAGGACTAAACCCCCGATGTATGACGGAAAGCCGGATCCTTTGGTAAGCACAACTTGGATTTCAGACGTCGAAGGGTGTTTCCGTACTATTGATTGCCCTCCCGAGAGAAAGACGAGACTCGCTACGAGTTTGTTGCGGGGTAGGGCAAGGGATTGGTTGGATGGTAAGATTGATCTTGTCGGTGGCGAGACGTTTATGGCTTTATCGTGGGACGAATTTAAGGAGGAATTCTTCGAGGAGTTCCGGACTTCGGCCGATTTGTGGGAATTGCGTAATGAGTTGCGAAATTTGCGACAAGGATCTATGGATTTGAGTACTCTCAAGACGACCTTTATGGTGAAGGCTCGTTTTTGTCCGGAGTATTTGGGGAATGATCGTTTGTTGATGGGAGATTTCTATCGGACCTTGAATGATGACTTGAAAAGTAAAATTAGCCGGGGTCAAGCGAAATCGTTTTCAGAATTATTCGACTTGGCTAGAGGTTTCGAGTCGTATTCACGATCAAAAAAGGGTGAACCTTCAAGTGAGCGAAGGGTCGTTTCTTATGGTGCTCCGAGTAAGAGGGCTGAGGGTCCGAGTGTGAGCACGTGTGGTACGTGAATGGGTATGACGGATTCTAGTGCAGCTAGATGTTACAATTGTGGCGTGAGGGGTCACAAGTCTTGGGAATGTTCGGTACCAAAGGGTGATGGTATGGTGTGCTTCAATTGCCAAAAAGAAGGACATCGTAAGTCGGAATGTCCCAAGTTAGCGGGGACGGGTGCGGCCAGGAGACGTTAAGGTACGTTTAATTTTGATAAATATGTCTTTTGATTATTTATTAAATGTCGTTTGAGTTTGAGTTGCGTGCCTTTGTTGTGCATGTTATGCTATGGGTGACGTTCCTAATGGAAGTACCCTATGTTGATGATTGATTGATTGACGGGCGAAGGGCGTAAGACTTGGTGCAACCAAGCATTCCTTAGTATTTGGGAAACGTTTCTACCAAGCCACGGAAATGGTTTTGGTGTTTGGTTGTTAAGCGCGTGTTCGCTTTGATGTTGAAGTGACGAATCATGAGTTGGTAATGGAGTCTTTATGACGCGACATTAGGTGCCTCTTTTATACCTACTAGCGTGGTGTTCGACTCCGATTGTGTTGCGGTACACATTTCGTACAAAGTGTTTAAGGGTTGGTTAAAATCCTTCGTGTGCTCAAGGTTGGAGCAAGATGTGGTAAGGGGTCGTGTGAGCCCAACTGTTGGTAAAGTCTACCTGTGGTAGCATTGTGCGGTTGTACGAGTTGTGGATATGGAACGTGGTTCTAAGTGGGGGAGTTACACTCCCGCACGAGGAAGTTTTAGTGTGAGATTTCGGGTGATGCTTTTGGTAGATCCGGAAAATGTTGTCGAGACCTGGTTTGGTCGATTTGTGGTAGAGTACAATTTCGGATAAATTGTACTTATGGTTTGGATTTGAATCATCACCGAGGTGGTAACGTGGTAAATCTCTGTGACAACCCGGAAATTTCCAATCAAATTTAAACTTTATCTTTATATTATTCCGACACGATAAGCAAAGTTTGTTAAGTTAAATCTCAAGAATTTTAAATTGTGTTCATACATTCATTATAACCTCGACCAAATTCAGACGATTCACGAACCGTTATATATAAATAAATATGTATATATATGTATATATATATATTATAACTTGAGAATATTAATAAAGTATTAAACGTATAATACTTTACATGATCGTATTTGTTTCAATATGTTTATCGATGGAATTAAAAGATAATATCAAATTGTTGATTTATCAGATACATTATGATATGATTACGGGTCTATGTTATGAGGTCCACTGTGATTTAAGAAATCTATTCTTTTTGACAACATTCGGAAAATGGTAAAGTGGTTTATAAGTAAGAACGTGGAGTGTAAATAACTTAGATGTTGGATATCGACAAGTTAAGTAACTCGACATTTTTCATTAAGATGATTTCATACGTTTATTTAACCTTTGAACTTTATCCCATGCTTCACCAACAAATTGTAATTTAAAAACTTGAAACCTATTATGAATATATATGATTCTATTTTTTTAAAACATTTTATGATATAACGATTTCCATTATTTTAACCTTTAAACAAAATGATTCTTAAAAATATATTTGGTTTTGGAAAACAAAATTATTATATTTATTTGATTTAGTTTCAAACGTACAAAAACGTTTTCAGTTTAAAAAGAACTTTATTATTAAAACGTATATAACTTTTATAAAAATCTAGAACCACTTTTGACAACTCATTACTTAACTAGTATGATAAAGATAACGATATTTATATTTTATTTTATTAAATATATATAACGATTTAAATTAATATTATATATATTTATACACGTATTATACGTACATAGTTTTATACTTTTACTATACTTAAACTTTACCTTTACTTTATTTTTACTTTACTTTAACTTTAATAATTCACTTTAATAATTCATACTTTAATAATTCACTTTAATAATTCATACTTTAATAATTTACTTTAATAATTCATACTTTAATAATTCACTTTAATAATTCATACTTTAATAATTCACTTTAATAATTCATACTTTAATAATTCACTTTAATAATTCAAAAATCTATTATAAATAGAATTCAATAGGTTTCATTATTTCATAGAAACTTGAAAATATTTTTCTCTAAACTCTCTCAATCGATTTACATATATATATTTACTCCGTATTATTTCAAGATATTATTAGTATACATAAAATATTACGTCAGAGTGCTGTTCGAGTGATTTCGAAATTGTTTTTCGAGTGGGATTGGATCAAGGAAATTATGGGTTATAGCTATGGAGGTGATTGGTATGGTTCATGGGTATGCTCGTGAGGTCAATATAGTGTTTATCATCTCCATTGCGTCTACGTACCTTTCCTGCAATATTGAATCTCAATATTGATACTTGAGTACTCATAATTTAACTTTTACATACTAATAGTGTATCCCTGACTAGTGCTCGAGTATATAGGATTATGCATGTTTGTACTTTTGATATTGCCTTTAGTTAGGTTATGTTGAATCCTGAATTAGTTATATATGCGACTGAGATAAGGTATAAGATATGCATATCGTTGGAAAGCTAGCGAAAAATTAAGAACTTTTCATTTAGATATCGAATGATTTCGATGAACGGATTTGAAGTTATAGTCCATCGAATTTTTGTATTATTATTAAAAATGATTATTATTATTATCGTCGTTATTATCGTCGTTCTAGTTTTTTTCTTATTATTATTATTATTATCTTTATTAATAAAAGGATTTATCATTAAAAATTGTTATTTTTTTATTATTACTATCGTTATTATCGTTAAAGTTATAATTAGTATTATTATTATTATCCAATTATTATTATTATTATTATTATTATTATTATTATTATTATTATTATTATTATTATTATTATTATTATTGGTATTATTATTATTATTATCATTATTAATATATATATCATTATTTAAAAATGGTTATTGTTATTGTTATTGTTATTGTTATTATTACTATATTATCATTAAGATAATTATTAGTATTATCGTTAATAATGTTATAGTAACTATCATTATTAATATTAGTGTAATTAAAACAAATATTTGTAACACCTAATTATTTTGATTACTATTATTATCATTATTACGAACACGATATAAAAGACGATTAAAAGCTATTAAATGAAACGATTAGGAAATAATGGGTAAGAGTATCATGATGAAATTAAAATATTATAAGATATTGATTTAGATAAAATTATCGTTCTTATTATTTTTATCATTACTATTATTATTAAAATTATCGTTAGTATTAAAACTATCATTTTAACAAAAATTATCATTTTAATAGAAATGTCATTGTTACTATAAAATATCATTATTATTATTATTTTAAATAGAATTATTATTTTAAAGATAATAATAAAAATTATCGTAAATATTAAAGTTATCATAATTAGAATTATCGTTTTATCATAATGTCATCTTAGTAATTATAAATATTGATATTTTTATAATAATAATTATTATTACAAAATAATACAACTTTTACTTACTATCATTATAGATATTATTTTATCAAATAAATATTTGATACAAACATATTTTACTACGTGTAATAACTTACTTTAATAATACCTATCATATTATCTTTATAATATTAAATGAACCCTATAAATTTTATTACTTAATATATATAAAAGTATATTTTATTATATAAATATAATATAAAATTTTATTTATTAATAAATAAATTATATTATTTACTCTAATAAATCTTTTAAAAATATTTAAAAATATAAAACGACGATATTTAAACTATATATTAATCATGTATAGATTTTTGGAAATTATTTTGAGTCAAATTTACTTTTGTTGACTTTTGCATATTAGTCTCGAGCATTAGGATTGTGGTACACTATGACTTGACCTAATTTGTTAGACAAATATTGACCAACACATAAATATATATAATTAATTTAGGTTCGTGAATCCGAGGCCAACCTTGCACTTGTTCAATGACGTTATATGTATTTTTACTACGAAATACAGTTGGTGAGTTCATTTGCTCCCTTTTTACTCATTACATTTTTGGGCTGAGAATACATGCAAATGCTTTATTAATTGTTTTACAATATTTATATGCGTGAGTTTCATTTGCCTTTTTACCCTTTATATTTTTGGGACTGAGAATACATGCGCTTTTATAAATGTTTGACGAAATAGACACAAGTAATCGAAACTACATTATATGGTTGAATTATCGAAATCGAATATGCCCCTTTTTATTAAGTCTGGTAATCTAAGAATTAGGGAACAGACACCCTAATTGACGCGAATCCTAAAGATAGATCTATTGGGCCTAACAAACCCCATCCAAAGTACCGGATGCTTTAGTACTTCGAAATTATATCATGTCCGAAGGAGGATCCCGGAATGATAGAGGATATTCTTATATGTATCTAGTTAATGTCGGTTACCAGGTGTTCACCATATAAATGAATATTTTTTATCTCTATGCATGGGACGTATATTTATGAGAACTGGAAATGAAATTCTCGTGGTCTATTAAAATGATGGAAATAAATGATTATGATAAACTAATGAACTCACCAACCTTTTGGTTGACACTTTAAAGCATGTTTATTCTCAGGTGTTAAAGAAATCTTCCGCTGTGCATTTGCTCATTTTAAAGATATTACTTGGAGTCTTTCATAGCATATTTCGAAGAACGTTGCATTCGAGTCATTGAGTTCATCAAAGATTATTATTAAATCAATTTATAGTTGGATAGTGGATATTATGAAATGGTATGCATGCCTGTCAATTTTTGATGTAAAGAAAGATTGTCTTTTAAAAACGAATGCAATATTTGTAAAATATATCATATATAGGTCAAATACCTAGCAATGTAATCAACTATTGTGAATCGTTTATAATGTATATGAACGGGTCCTTTCAGTTGGTATCAGAGCGGTGGTCTTAGCGAACCAGTTCTGCATTAGTGTGTCTAACTGATAAGTCGTTAGGATGCATTAGTGAGTCTGGACTTCGACCGTGTCTGCATGTCAAAAGTTTTGCTTATCATTTCTAGTCGGAAATTATCTGCTTATCATCCATAGGAAATTACCTGCTTATCATTATTAGTCTAGACACATCTTGCTACATTAATTGCATGAGTAGTGTATAGACAAAATTCATATCTTAGCGTATCTGCTAAATCATATCTTATCGTATCTGTTACTTAAACTTTGCCTGACATATCCCGTAAATTCCTCCGTAATCTATGAAATCTTTTGATCTCTATATATAGATATCCTATGTAAATAGAATACCACCCGATAGCCGAAAAATCATTTTATATCAAAAATCCTTTATCCAATCGTACGAAATGGAATTTGTCATCAGTTCAAGTCACTCGGATTCCGAAATGGAATCTCACTCAAGCTCCGAAAGCAGTGTGACCGAAATGGATCAACCAATCAGTCATCACCTATTCTGGATGAATTGGGGATGGGTTTGTAGCCTCTTCAATCATTGGAAACAAGAAGAAGGCGATCCTTTCCATCCACCACATTGCCCTCTTGGCGAAGAACCTGAAGCACTTACCGGTGAACCTGTTCGAGACACCATTTTCTCTCTCATTTCCAGGGTATCATGTCATGATTATATACTACATCAAATTCTAGATTTTATTTATCCGCTCGTTCCGACCGACAATCATCCTGGAATAATAGAAGAAGTCAACGAACTTCGCGCTCGGGTAGTGGCTTTGGAGAATATGGTGCAGAGATTACAAACACCAGCAGCATAACCAGTACCACCATCATCAACGCCAACAGTACCATTACCACCTCCAACCACAACCGCGTTGTAAACCTCAACTTCACAATCTGTCCCACGAGCATCAACGTCATACGCACCATAGATACCAAGGAGTACCAACAACAATAACTGACGAAGTATTAATTCATAACTTCATTGGAGAAACATTCCGCGGCGATTATATAATCTCTAAAGTCTTAGAGATTATCTAATCTAGCCCTAACCATAAATCAGTTAAGCGAACCAAAATGATAGAAAGAAGAGTAGAAACCCTGACAAAAATGGTGTGTGATTAACAAGTTAAACTTGTTATACCAACAGCATCAACAGTACCATCAACGTCACCAGCATCGTCAGTACAGTGAACATCAGAATCAACAACACCTATAACATCACAAACTCCGTCAGTTCAAGAATCACTGTGGACATCATTACGAATCAATAACGTGTATATTGTATCAACAAGTTATGAAGAATTAACTCATTCCCTCTGAAGAAATTATATATGTATATATATATTATATATATATATATATATATATATTTTGAAATAAAAAACAAATCTTTCTGTGCTAAGCTATTGTGTGTGAATCTTAACTTCTCAGTTAATTCATATTACAAATATGCAATAATGTACGTCCCTCACCCGCGACTTAACCATCGTTAACTACAATCTCTGTCTCAATTCAAGAAATTCCAATTCCTAATAAATCAAGTATATATTTGATTTTACACTTCATCATTGATGTAACCGAAACTTTTCAGATAACATCATTCGTACTTTGCGAAGTTCACAAGAATTTAACGAAAACCAACATCACTTCTCAACAAATAACGAAGTATTGATTCATAATTTCAATATTATTGAAGAAATACTTATGTAACCTCTAAACCTTCAAGGAATTATTCAATTCTAGTTCCAACCGTAAATCGAATGAGTTTAATTTAGTATTAACTCATTAAAATCTATGTTACATCTGAGGAGAATATATACATATATATTTTCATAAAGACTGTAATAAAATTCTTATGTACAAAATATTAATTGTGAAATTTTTTTTAACGGGTAGGTAATACCCGAGAGATATATATAAATTCACAATTAATATGTTACATTCTTCGAATCAGATTAAGCAAATTATCAATTATACTTCCTACTTTCACAATAATATACATTCTTTCATAGAAATCAAAACAATCATACTCATTCAAACCCAATTACATATTCTGCTTTTAAAATCTCAGAATTCAATTCGAGATATAACCGGTACCATCACTTTTAGATTCCTACATCTTTCAAAGCTATACTTTGACTTCAAAAGTGTGTTAGAACATCAAATGTATACAAACGATTACAATCTGTGTTCAAACCCTTCAAAAATCTCTGAAGACACTTCAAATAATGAGCAATCGAGATGATGATCCAACCACATATTACCCACAGTTATGTACTTAAAAAGCTCTCGAAACCAAAGTCATAATTCAACACATATCTGTGTCAGATCTTTTGGCATTTATTAGCAAAAATAACCTTGCAATTCCTTTGCAAAGTATCAAATTATATCACAGCTCCAGCAAGATAACTTCGATTTTTTCATTCGGAGTAGCCTTATCATAATTTTGATATATGTGATTACCCTTTTGTTACCGCAGAACCTTTCATATTCCACCACATTAGCAATAAACTTACCAACAACTTCACTGATCTTGGGCATTCCGAAGAATCTTTATATTTATTGAAACCTCATCATTTACTCATCTGCCTCTTGTAACGAGAATTGTCATACAAATCATTGGGAGTTAGCAATCAGTATTTTGAAATCTCACAGCATGTTGACGCCAACAGTTATACATAACGTCTATTTCCAAGGCTTACATACTTCGAATGTGAAGTTTCTGAAAAACACTCTGAACCGCGAACTAGTTCTCGAAATGCTGATGAAGCAACAAAAACTGTAAACGACCTTAGCAGTAAAAAGTTTGATGATAAAGATTAGTGTATTAACAAAGCTCAGAAATAGAGAAGTTTTGGAACTGGAAAACGGATTGAGCAAAGTATGAAGGAGGCTGTGGAAAAATCACAAAGACTGAACCTGCCTTCAAAGAATCCAAATGATTCAGTGTCTGCTGAAGTCATTAATGAATACCTTGCTCCTGACACTAAACCCTTACAGACAATATTCTTCATCATCCTCTGATATTAGAAATTTTAAGATATCATCGTATCTTTCATCATAAATATCCTCCATATTTCTGAAGATATTTCCATAACTATTCTTATCTGGAATCATTTATCTCTTTGCGCTATCTGTATTACATCAAAAAGGGAACTGTTTAGTTCCTATACTCTGTAAACCTTTGAGTTTAAAATATGAATGTTTTTGAAGTAGTGTTGGAAACTGAAGCATGAGTTAGTATAATATAATGACACTTGATCAACGTGATTATATTACAGTAATTCATGCTGAGTTTCTAAATGGAACGTGATGATTCACAGATCATAACATCATCATGTGCCATGTTATACGACTCTTGTATTCTATTTAACCTCTAAAATATCAAGAAAATATTTCTTGATGATTCGGCCTTTTACAAGGTATTCTAGTAATTTGACAAGTCAAGATCGTGCCATCACAATTTCCTTCCTAGAACATTAACAATGTTCATTCCGAAATTCATATCTGTGAATTCTAGACCATTACAAGCGGTGCTTAATCGCAAGAAGAAGAAACGAAAGGACAAAACTCCGAAATAGAAATTGGGGTATAAATTGCAGCAAATAAAAGAGAGCATTAACTGTGAATGACAATGATTATAGAAGATAGAAACAGAGACTTTGAAATATAAGGGAAGATATAAAGCCCAACGACAAACCAAAAATTATAAACCATATATATCGATGCATATAGCAATATAAAGACACGGGAGAACTAGAAACACTATAAACCCAAGAGTATAGTAGAAGTAAATAGATTCTTCCGGAGGTAGATGAAAAAGAAGAATGACCGATATGAAAGTTATAAGTATATCGAGAATCAGAACTGGATGGAGCATATTGATGAATACTTTAAAATATGAGTTGAGGGGGAAAGAATAGAAGGTGATTAAACATGACTAGGAACTTAGAAATCAATAGATTTAACTCATACAATGATGGAATAAGTGAATCAAACCCTCTAGTGAATAGGTTAAGCTTTTTGGGATTAATTTAGTCATACCACAACTAAATCAAGTGTGATTAGATCAACACCTAGAGCTATTATTCACCACCTGGGTGATTTGGGTTGAGAGAGAATCGGAGGAGCTCACCATATATGAGTGTGTGTAACAAATGAGAGGCTTAACCTAAAATGAAGAACATAAGACTTTATATACCCCTGCTGTTGACTCACCCGTACGATTCATCCATCACACATACGAGTTGGCTTCATCAGCCATACGGGTGATCACTCACTCGTGTCTTCTCATTTAGGTTGTAATTGTGACTTAGCTCAGCATCAACCGTGCGTATGAGCCTGTCAGCCGTACGAGTGAGGCTTCACTCGGACGTCTGACTAAGTCTAACATAGTCAAACATCCAAATCTCGTTCCTGCAGTTGCTGTAACAACATACAAACACGGATAGGATAGTAACTAACGATCATTGTAGCCTGTAAACTGTTGTACCTGCAATGGACGTGGGTAGATGTATAGGGACTTGCGTAAAATGCATCAACAGAAGGTGTGAGTTGTAAGAAAACGAAGGAGGTGAATTTATAATAAAATCTCCGACAGAAGAATTAAAATGGACGATGTCATTTAAAGCGGATCCTAATTCCTTTTGTTACCGGAGAATCAAATCTTATTACAAAGATTTTCTTCAAATCCCTTGAAATCTGGAAATCAATCATATCTACGTCAAATGATAAGATGAATCTACACTTACTCATTTCACTCTTCTATGTTAGCTTCATTCGTACTCTTCATATAAATGGATTGTTTATCCAAATTATTCGCTGATGATAAAACTCTAATTTTCAACCTGTATGCATCATGAAAACATACTTATTATCATTCACGACCTTTCCACTCAAATTTCGGGACGAAATTTCTTTAACGAGTAGGTACTGTGACAACCCGGAAATTTCCAATCAAATTTAAACTTTATCTTTATATTATTCTGACACGATAAGCAAAGTTTGTTAAGTTAAATCTCAAGAATTTTAAATTGTGTTCATACATTCATTATAACCTCGACCAAATTCAGATGATTCACGAACCGTTATATATAAATAAATATGTATATATATGTATATATATATATTATAACTTGAGAATATTAATAAAGTATTAAACGTATAATACTTTACATGATCGTATTTGTTTCAATATGTTTATCGATGGAATTAAAAGATAATATCAAATTGTTGATTTATCAGATACATTATGATATGATTACGGGTCTATGTTATGAGGTCCACTGTGATTTAAGAAATCTATTCTTTTTGACAACATTCGGAAAATGGTAAAGTGGTTTATAAGTAAGAACGTGAAGTGTAAATAACTTAGATGTTGGATATCGACAAGTTAAGTAACTCGACATTTTTCATTAAGATGATTTCATACGTTTATTTAACCTTTGAACTTTATCCCATGCTTCACCAACAAACTGTAATTTAAAAACTTGAAACCTATTATGAATATATATGATTCTATTTTTTTAAAACATTTTATGATATAACGATTTCCATTATTTTAACCTTTAAACAAAATGATTCTTAAAAATATATTTGGTTTTGGAAAACAAAATTATTATATTTATTTGATTTAGTTTCAAACGTACAAAAACGTTTTCAGTTTAAAAAGAACTTTATTATTAAAACGTATATAACTTTTATAAATATCTAGAACCACTTTTGACAACTCATTACTTAACTAGTATGATAAAGATAACGATATTTATATTTTATTTTATTAAATATATATAACGATTTAAATTAATATTATATATATTTATACGCGTATTATACGTATATAGTTTTATACTTTTACTATACTTAAACTTTACCTTTACTTTATTTTTACTTTACTTTAACTTTAATAATTCACTTTAATAATTCATACTTTAATAATTCACTTTAATAATTCATACTTTAATAATTTACTTTAATAATTCATACTTTAATAATTCACTTTAATAATTCATACTTTAATAATTCAGACTTTAATAATTCACTTTAATAATTCAAAAATCTATTATAAATAGAATTCAATAGGTTTCATTATTTCATAGAAACTTGAAAATATTTTTCTCTAAACTCTCTCAATCGATTTACATATATATATTTACTCCGTATTATTTCAAGATATTATTAGTATACATAAAATATTACGTCAGAGTGCTGTCCGAGTGATTTCGAAATTATTTTTCGAGTGGGATTGGATCAAGGAAATTATGGGTTATAGCTATGGAGGTGATTGGTATGGTTCATGGGTATGCTCGTGAGGTCAATATAGTGTTTATCATCTCCGTTGCGTCTACGTACCTTTCCTGCAATATTGAATCTCAATATTGATACGTGAGTACTCATAATTTAACTTTTACATACTAATAGTGTATCCCTGACTAGTGCTCGAGTATATAGGATTATGCATGTTTGTACTTTTGATATTGCCTTTAGTTAGGTTATGTTGAATCCTGAATTAGTTATATATGCGACTGAGATAAGGTATAAGATATGCATGTCGTTGGAAAGCTAGCGAAAAATTAAGAACTTTTCATTTAGATATCGAATGATTTCGATGAACGGATTTGAAGTTATAGTCCATCGAATTTTTGTATTATTATTAAAAATGATTATTATTATTATCGTCGTTATTATCGTCGTTCTAGTTTTTTTCTTATTATTATTATTATTATCTTTATTAATAAAAGGATTTATCATTAAAAATTGTTATTTTTTTATTATTACTATCGTTATTATCGTTAAAGTTATAATTAGTATTATTATTATTATCCAATTATTATTATTATTATTATTATTATTATTATTATTATTATTATTATTATTATTATTATTATTATTATTATTATTATTATTATTATTGGTATTATTATTATTATTATTATTATCATTATTAATATATATATCATTATTTAAAAATGGTTATTGTTATTGTTATTGTTATTATTATTATTACTATATTATCATTAAGATAATTATTAGTATTATCGTTAATAATGTTATAGTAACTATCATTATTAATATTAGTGTAATTAAAACAAATATTTGTAACACCTAATTATTTTGATTACTATTAT
Source organism: Rutidosis leptorrhynchoides (assembly GCF_046630445.1). Classification (NCBI taxonomy): domain Eukaryota; kingdom Viridiplantae; phylum Streptophyta; class Magnoliopsida; order Asterales; family Asteraceae; genus Rutidosis; species Rutidosis leptorrhynchoides. Next base: position 251,162,060 of record NC_092341.1, read on the forward strand.
TATCATTATTACGAACACGATATAAAAGACGATTAAAAGCTATTAAATGAAACGATTAGGAAATAATGGGTAAGAGTATCATGATGAAATTAAAATATTATAAGATATTGATTTAGATAAAATTATCGTTCTTATTATTTTTATCATTACTATTATTATTAAAATTATCGTTAGTATTAAAACTATCATTTTAACAAAAATTATCATTTTAATAGAAATGTCATTGTTACTATAAAATATCATTATTATTATTATTTTAAATAGAATTATTATTTTAAAGATAATATTAAAAATTATCGTAAATATTAAAGTTATCATAATTAGAATTATCGTTTTATCATAATGTCATCTTAGTAATTATAAATATTGATATTTTTATAATAATAATTATTATTACAAAATAATACAACTTTTACTTACTATCATTATAGATATTATTTTATCAAATAAATATTTGATACAAACATATTTTACTACGTGTAATAACTTACTTTAATAATACCTATCATATTATCTTTATAATATTAAATGAACCCTATAAATTTTATTACTTAATATATATAAAAGTATATTTTATTATATAAATATAATATAAAATTTTATTTATTAATAAATAAATTATATTATTTACTCTAATAAATCTTTTAAAAATATTTAAAAATATAAAACGATGATATTTAAACTATATATTAATCATGTATAGATTTTTGGAAATTATTTTGAGTCAAATTTACTTTTGTTGACTTTTGCATATTAGTCTCGAGCATTAGGATTGTGGTACACTATGACTTGACCTAATTTGTTAGACAAATATTGACCAACACATAAATATATATAATTAATTTAGGTTCGTGAATCCGAGGCCAACCTTGCACTTGTTCAATGACGTTATATGTATTTTTACTACGAAATACAGTTGGTGAGTTCATTTGCTCCCTTTTTACTCATTACATTTTTGGGCTGAGAATACATGCAAATGCTTTATTAATTGTTTTACAATATTTATATGCGTGAGTTTCATTTGCCTTTTTACCCTTTATATTTTTGGGACTGAGAATACATGCGCTTTTATAAATGTTTGACGAAATAGACACAAGTAATCGAAACTACATTATATGGTTGAATTATCGAAATCGAATATGCCCCTTTTTATTAAGTCTGGTAATCTAAGAATTAGGGAACAGACACCCTAATTGACGCGAATCCTAAAGATAGATCTATTGGGCCTAACAAACCCCATCCAAAGTACCGGATGCTTTAGTACTTCGAAATTATATCATGTCCGAAGGAGGATCCCGGAATGATAGGGGATATTCTTATATGTATCTAGTTAATGTCGGTTACCAGGTGTTCACCATATAAATGAATATTTTTTATCTCTATGCATGGGACGTATATTTATGAGAACTGGAAATGAAATTCTCGTGGTCTATTAAAATGATGGAGATAAATGATTATGATAAACTAATGAACTCACCAACCTTTTGGTTGACACTTTAAAGCATGTTTATTCTCAGGTGTTAAAGAAATCTTCCGCTGTGCATTTGCTCATTTTAAAGATATTACTTGGAGTCTTTCATAGCATATTTCGAAGAACGTTGCATTCGAGTCATTGAGTTCATCAAAGATTATTATTAAATCAATTTATAGTTGGATAGTGGATATTATGAAATGGTATGCATGCCTGTCAATTTTTGATGTAAAGAAAGATTGTCTTTTAAAAACGAATGCAATGTTTGTAAAATATATCATATATAGGTCAAATACCTAGCAATGTAATCAACTATTGTGAATCGTTTATAATGTATATGAACGGGTCCTTTCAGTCTCGTTGAGAGATAATGGACGTGTTTGGCTAGCAAGGTGAAATCCTCCGGTTAAGGGAGGTGTGTGTCGGGTTCTCTTGTGGAGAATTATTGTTTGGTACCTATGTTTGGTATAGGTGGTTCTTGCTCGATTATGGTATGGTTGTTTGATGAAGCATGATCTTTAGGGTCCGCTGACTTCATCATGGGAATACGTGATTGGTGGAGCATGACTTTCGGGGTCCGCTGACTTCATCATGAGCGTGGTGTTGTATCGGTGAAGCATGATCTTCGGGTCCGCTGACTTCATCCGGTGTTGAGATTAGTGGAGTATGACCTTCGGGGTCCGCTGACTTCATCAAGGGAGTAGTGTTATGTCGGTATGGTGTAACACTATCGGGAAATGCGAGTACCGGTGGGAAATGCGAGTACCATTCCTATGTTGAGATTGTGAATCGCGTGTGGTTTCGGATTCACGATGATGCGTGTGGTTTCGGTCATCTTAACTAAATGAATCTCGTGTAGTTCGGATTCATGGTGACTCGTGTAGTTCGGTCATCTTATTGAGGTAGTAATCTCGTGTGGTTTCGGATTACTAAGGCTCGTGTAGTTCGGCCAACCTCGATGTTGTGAAAGTGAATCTCGTGTAGTTCGGATTCACGAATGACTCGTGTGGTTTCGGTCATTGTATTGAGGAGTGAATCTCGTGTAGTTCGGATTCACAATTGACTCGTGTAGTTCGGTCATTCCTCCGGGATAGTGACTCTCGTGTAGTTCGGATTCACTATGGCGCGTGTAGTTCGGCCATTCCCGATTGTTGTTGTGGTGAATGTAGTGACTCGCGTGTAGTTCAGATTCACTAAGGCGCGTGTGTTTTCGGCCAGCCTTCGTGTGTTGTGTGATTAGTGATGCGATAGCCGTGTTTCGCTCACGTGTTGTTACGGGTGTGACGATCGTCGATTTTGTACACCATGGGATTAACGTCGCCATAGTCGCTTGGGCGCTACCAGTTTCTAACCGTTGGATTATGATGTTACGGTAGTTGCGTATTGGTCGTATGGAGCACTACAAGGGATATTTAGTGATTGGTGTAATCCGTAAGGGTTCGTTTGGTTCGGTCTTCATCGTTTCGGGTTGTTGACCTTAGGTTGAGACCTTGTTGCTTTTGGCGTTATACTCGGTAATAGTACGCTAAGGGATTGATATCTCGGTACGAGATTAGTTGAGTTTTTCCCGATGTTAGGGAAGGAGCATAGTTTTAGTGCTCGGATTGTGGATTTGTGAAAATCGTGGGTGACGATTTTAGTTGTTGTAGGCGATTCGTTGGGAGAAATTGCTTAGGAAAGTCGGATTGGGACGTATGTTGAGGACCGTTGAGTGGGGTCCATTTGGTTAAGTGACGAGGATCACGAGGACGTGATCGAGTTTAAGTGGGGGAGAGTTGTAAGACCCGAATATTTATCTTGTATACTTGTGTACTTATGACATTCGAGAACGGGCTTCGTTGAATATTGTTATGTAATTAAAAAGGTAAAAGAATCTGAAACTGGCTACTTGCGCGCCGCGCGGGTCAGGGGCGCGCCGCGCCAAATCACGCAGACAGCTCTCTTTTTCTTTTAATTGTTTTAAATGAAGGGCAATTGAGTAATTTCACTTGGGGCCGGATTTGTGAGCCATATTAGCTGGTTTGGATCAGTTTTGAATCATTTTCACATCCATTCATCACTCTCAAACTATTTTAGAGAGAGAGAGAGAGAGATTTAGGGTTTTGGTGAAGAAGGAGGCCGAATTGATCAAAAGCTCGAGTTCTAAAGTTGTTCCTTTCGTTCCTAGCTACGTTGTGGTGGTATTGGTAAGCTCAAACTCCGAATTTCATCTATTTGATTTGATATTCAAGTTAGGGTTTTGAGTTAGTTTGTGGTAAAACCCTTTTAGGTGATGAAATGGGTTTAGTGAAGCTAGTAATTGGGTTTATTGTTAATTGTTGGTGGATTTTGGGTTGGTGAACTAATTGGCCATGTTTAGGACTTGAAATTGAGTTTAATCACTTAAGTTAGTGATTTTGGAAGTATTGAAACCCATTTAAGGTTGTTTGGTTGACTAATTTTGACTTTGGGTCAAATTAGGGTTTGGTGGTGATTATGACCCAATTGGCGATTTAATGAGGTTTATAAACTTGAAATGGACTAAGTTGAAGTATAAAACCAAGTTAAATGTGTTTTGGTGTCAAAACTTGTAAATGGTGAGATTTTGACCTTATGGGTCAAAATTAGGGTTTAAGTGTCAAAATGGGTATGGCACGTGTTTAACACTTGAGTTCGGGTTTATTTGGCATATTAGGACCATTCTCACTTGTGTGAGTGATTATTGGTTAGTTTGGGCGCGGTTTGTACTTGGTAGTGCATTTGGGTCAAATTTGCACTAAGTGTCGAATTGGGTTGATTTGTGAATCCACTCTAAGTGTATTGTTGTAATTGTGATAATGGAATAGGTATTTTCCATTGGCGAGTTGCGGTTTACTTGGAAGCTTTCTTCAAGACTTCAAGGTGAGTGATAATATCCTATGTGCATATGTATGTGTAGGATGGGTGCGGGTCGGGTGAAGTGATTCTCGGCTATAGAGCTCACTTCACATATAGATGGATTTGATGGACTTTTGTATGAGTCCAATTGGCACGGTTGTGCATTTTGGTTGACCATCTTTGGCGAAGTACGCGTTCGCGTGTACATTATCACACGTGGTTATGATGTGGTTGATATAACCCCAATGGCGAAGGGTATAATGTTGAGAAGTGAATCGCGTGTGTATTCGGATTTACGATGACGCGTGTGGTTTCGGTCATCTTATTGTATTGTGGAAATGAATCTCGTGTAGTTCGGATTCATGGTGGCTCGTGTAGTTCGGTCATCTTATTGAGGTAGTAATCTCGTGTGGTTTCGGATTACTAAGGCTCGTGTAGTTCGGCCAACCTCGATGTTGTGAAGATAGTAATCTCGTGTGGTTTCGGATTACTAAGGCTCGTGTAGTTCTGCCAATCTTCATTGTGGTATTTGGTTCTCGGTATTGGGTTAAGGTGTTAACCTTGTTCGTTTATATTGTTATATATTAATGTATTGTTGTGTTGTAGCTAACCCTCCGGGTGTAGCTATTTGGCGTTGTTCACATCGTCGTTGGTGAACTTATATTGTTGTTGTATCTTTAGCTCGTTGCTTAGAGATCGTACGGTATGCTTAGTGTAGTGCCTTATATATGGATGCCTCGGTATGCGGTATTTGTTATTTTGTGGCGTGTCCATTTTATACATATATATGTATGTAGTATATTATCATTCACTAAGCGTTAGCTTACCCTCTCGTTGTTGACTCTTTTTATAGATTGCATGCGGATGGTGGCTCGGGTAAGCGCGAGGATTAGAGGACTTGCATAGTTTGCGTAGAAGGCTTGCTTTTGGATTTATTAGGATCGGGTAGCGTATCCCCAATCGCCTCGGCTTTGTTTTGTATTAAAAGTCTTATGGTCGAAAATGGTATTTTGATACTTAAAGGGTAATTTGGGTCGATGTGGGCCCCGCTTCGTAAACTTAATTTTATTAATAGAACGTGCTAGTTTTTATATATAGAACATGGGGTTAAAAGCGTTACGCCTAAATATGTCGGGAACTAGTCAAACATTTTCTCGTTTAAAGACTTTCCGGACAGACAGGTTTGGCGCGCCGCGCACCCCTGGTGGCGCGCCGCTCCAGGTGGCAGTTCAGCAAAAAAAAATTTATTTTGTAATTTTACACGGTTTAATCGCGGGTTGGTTTGGGTTGTTACATACGATTTCTTGAGAGACTGAAAAATGATATACATGACTTTCCAAAGTCTTTGCCTGAATCTCTTATATCTCAGTTGAAGCCAGATGCAGAAGACAAACTTAAAGTACTCAGTGATGAAATAGAGCATCTGTCTTTTCCTGAATTAGAAAATTTGTGTAATAATGCTGCTACATCGGTAGACGATGTTCTGAATTTGAAGTTGTAATCTGTATTGCTTGTGTTATCTGTTGATTATGTAATGTATATAAATGTTTTTTACTTTGTTGATAATTTTGCCAAAGCTTTATATGTTTGATTTGAACAATCAAAATTATGACTAGTCATATACTGTTTATATAATTTTTACGTCATGACGGTCGTAGACACATTCTATTGCCTGGATGCTCAGCGGATTTCTACGTTATCCGCTGCCATTTCAATCTTTTGTTTATGATTGAACTTCTGCCACCGAGGAAAAAACTTCTCTTTTGCGGGCAGGGATGACACACAGCTTTGTGACATCTGATTAAAATCCTTGGCCGGATAAAAATTATGAATAATATGCCATAAGAAATTTTTCTGAATTCTTATTTCTTTAAAGAAATTTTTACATTTATAATTGCATCTCATGCTCTAAATAGTTGATCAAGCTATTCGAACATGCAATACTACGCATAAAATTTCATTAAGCTTATTGCATTCCATGTTTGTGGAATTTCTTCGCTGGAGGGCGCTGAGAGGGTATATGACCCATTAGGATGTGCCTTTACAACTTTATATGGGCCTTCCCAGCGTGGTCCTAATTTCCCTTGTTTTTCCTGTCTACTTGCCTCATTATCTCTTAACACTAAATCCCCCTCCTTGAATTGCACATATCTGACTCGCTTATTATAATATTTTGCCATTTTCTGTTTTTACATCCGCTTGACGGATGGCGGCCATGATTCGCCTTTCTTCCAACAAATTCAATTTTTCACGTAAGATGGATGAATTATTTTCAATATCAAATGCCAAAATCCTTTGTGTTGGAACACGAATTTCAGCTGGTATCACTGCCTCTGTGCCATATACTAAACTGAATGGTGTTTCACCCGTGCTCCGTTTTGGCGTTGTGCGGTGAGCCCACAATACATATGGCACTTCATCCATGTAGTGACCCGAACTTTTCCATGTTTATATATATTAATTGAGATTGATGTTTACATGATTAAATGTTTCCAACATGTTAAGCAATCAAACTTGTTAAGACTTTATTAATTGAAATAGGTTTCATATAGACAATTGACCACCCAAGTTGACCGGTGATTCACGAACGTTAAAACTTGTAAAAAAACTATATGATGACATATATATGGTTATATATATAGTTAACATGATATTATGATAAGTAAACATATCATTAATTATATTAACAATGAACTACATATGTAAAAACAAGACTACTAACTTAATGATTTTGAAACGAGACATATATGTAACGTTTATCGTTGTAACGACATTTAATGTATATATATCATATTAAGAGATATTCGTACATCATAATATCATGATAATATAATAATTTAAAATCTCTTTTGATATTATAAACATTGGGTTAACAACATTTAACAAGATCGTTAACCTAAAGGTTTCAAAACAACACTTACATGTAACGACTAACGATGACTTAACGACTCAGTTAAAATGTATATACATGTAGTGTTTTAATATGTATTTATACACTTTTGAAAGACTTCAATACACTTATCAAAATACTTCTACTTAACAAAAATGCTTACAATTACATTCTCGTTCAGTTTCATCAACAATTCTACTCGTATGCACCCGTATTCGTACTCGTACAATACACAGCTTTTAGATGTATGTACTATTGGTATATACACTCCAATGATCAGCTCTTAGCAGCCCATGTGAGTCACCTAACACATGTGGGAACCATCATTTGGCAACTAGCATGAAATATCTCATAAGATTACAAAAATATGAGTAATCATTCATGACTTATTTACATGAAAACAAAATTACATATCCTTTATATCTAATCCATACACCAACGACCAAAAACACCTACAAACACTTTCATTCTTCAATTTTCTTCATCTAATTGAACTCTCTCAAGTTCTATCTTCAAGTTCTAAGTGTTCTTCATAAATTCCAAAAGTTCTAGTTTCATAAAATCAAGAATACTTTCAAGTTTGCTAGCTCACTTCCAATCTTGTAAGGTGATCATCCAACCTCAAGAAATCTTTGTTTCTTACAGTAGGTTATCATTCTAATACAAGGTAATAATCATATTCAAACTTTGGTTCAATTTCTATAACTATAACAATCTTATTTCAAGTGATGATCTTACTTGAACTTGTTTTCGTGTCATGATTTTGCTTCAAGAACTTTGAGCCATCCAAGGATCCATTGAAGCTAGATCCATTTTTCTCTTTTTCAGTAGGTTCATCCAAGGAACTTAAGGTAGTAATGATGCTCATAACATCATTCGATTCATACATATAAAGCTATCTTATTCGAAGGTTTAAACTTGTAATCACTAGAACATAGTTTAGTTAATTCTAAACTTGTTCGCAAACAAAAGTTAATCCTTCTAACTTGACTTTTAAAATCAACTAAACACATGTTCTATATCTATATGATATGCTAACTTAATGATTTAAAACCTGGAAACACGAAAAACACCGTAAAACCGGATTTACGCCGTCGTAGTAACACCGCGGGCTGTTTTGGGTTAGTTAATTAAAAACTATGATAAACTTTGATTTAAAAGTTGTTATTCTGAGAAAATGATTTTTATTATGAACATGAAACTATATCCAAAAATTATGGTTAAACTCAAAGTGGAAGTATGTTTTCTAAAATGGTCATCTAGACGTCGTTCTTTCGACTGAAATGACTACCTTTACAAAAACGACTTGTAACTTATTTTTCCGACTAGAAACCTATACTTTTTTTGTTTAGATTCATAAAATAGAGTTCAATATAAAACCATAGCAATTTGATTCACTCAAAACGGATTTAAAATGAAGAAGTTATGGGTAAAACAAGATTGGATAATTTTTCTCATTTTAGCTACGTGAAAATTGGTAACAAATCTATTCCAACCATAACTTAATCAACTTGTATTATATATTATGTAATCTTGAGATACCATAGACACGTATACAATGTTTCGACCTATCATGTCGACACATCTATATATATTTCGGAACAACCATAGACACTCTATATGTGAATGTTGGAGTTAGCTATACAGGGTTGAGGTTGATTCCAAAATATATATAGTTTGAGTTGTGATCAATACTGAGATACGTATACACTGGGTCGTGGATTGATTCAAGATAATATTTATCGATTTATTTCTGTACATCTAACTGTGGACAACTAGTTGTAGGTTACTAACGAGGACAGCTGACTTAATAAACTTAAAACATCAAAATATATTAAAAGTGTTGTAAATATATTTTGAACATACTTTGATATATATGTATATATTGTTATAGGTTCGTGAATCAACCAGTGGCCAAGTCTTACTTCCCGACGAAGTAAAAATCTGTGAAAGTGAGTTATAGTCCCACTTTTAAAATCTAATATTTTTGGGATGAGAATACATGCAGGTTTTATAAATGATTTACAAAATAGACACAAGTACGTGAAACTACATTCTATGGTTGAATTATCGAAATCGAATATGCCCCTTTTTATTAAGTCTGGTAATCTAAGAATTAGGGAACAGACACCCTAATTGACGCGAATCCTAAAGATAGATCTATTGGGCTTAACAAACCCCATCCAAAGTACCAGATGCTTTAGTACTTCGAAATTTATATCATATCCGAAGGGTGTCCCGGAATGATGGGGATATTCTTATATATGCATCTTGTTATTGTCGGTTACCAGGTGTTCACCATATGAATGATTTTTATCTCTATGTATGGGATGTGTATTGAAATATGAAATCTTGTGGTCTATTGTTACGATTTGATATATATAGGTTAAACCTATAACTCACCAACATTTTTGTTGACGTTTAAAGCATGTTTATTCTCAGGTGAATATTAAGAGCTTCCGCTGTTGCATACTAAAATAAGGACAAGATTTGGAGTCCATGTTTGTATGATATTGTGTAAAAACTGCATTCAAGAAACTGATTTCGATGTAACATATTTGTATTGTAAACCATTATGCAATGGTCGTGTGTAAACAGGATATTTTAGATTATCATTATTTGATAATCTACGTAAAGCTTTTTAAACCTTTATTTATGAATTAAAGGTTATGGTTTGTTTTAAAAATGAATGCAGTCTTTGAAAAACGTCTCATATAGAGGTCAAAACCTCGCAACGAAATCAATTAATATGGAACGTTTTTAATCAATAAGAACGGGACATTTCAGTTGGTATCCGAGCGTTGGTCTTAGAGAACCAGAAAATTTGCATTAGTGTGTCTTATCGAGTTTGTTAGGATGCATTAGTGAGTCTGGACTTCGACCGTGTTTTCTTTAAAAATGATTGCTTAACATTTTTGTTGGAAACTATATATTTTTAACATATGAATATTATGTGATATATTAATCTCTTAACGTGTTTGATATTATGTGATAGATGTCTACCTCTAGAACAAGTCCCATTGACTCACCTAATAATAATGAAGAGTCAAATGTAAATTGGAATGATTTGTGGACTGATTCACAAGTTCCCGAAGAGGAACCGGAAGAAGAGTCGGAACCGGAAGAAGAATCGGAACCGGAAGAAGAATCGGAACCGGATGAAGAAATAGAACCGGTGGGGGAAATAATAAAACGGTTAAGTAAAAGAAAATCCTCAACCAACCGACCAAAGTTAATTATGGTCAATGGTGTTTCCGCCAAGGAAGCAAAATATTGGGAGGATTACCAATTCTCCGATGAATCGGATTCCGTCGAGAATTCCGATGATGTTATAGAAATTACCCCAACTGAATTTAAAAAGGCAAAAGAAAATAATAAGGGAAAGGGCATAAAAATAGAGAAATCTAATTCCAACCCCGATGAACTTTATATGTATCGTCAACCCCCGAAGTCCTTAAGTTGTAACAATGACCCGGGAACCTCTAAACCACCAGGTTTTTCTAAACCCATGTGGACAACGACAGCTCGTATTAGGGGAACATCATATATCCCTAGAAACTTGGCAAAACGAACCAAAACCGAAGAAGAAGAAACGAGCGAGTCGGAATAAGATAGTTGTATTCGTGTGGTGTAATATATGTAATATAGTGTTCTTATGCTTTATGATATATGTAAAAATTGCTTGTATTAATAAGTATTTTTTTTATGAATCTAACTCTTGTCTATTTTACAGTTTAAAAACACAAAATGGATAGACAACCCAATATTTTAAGAGACCTACCCGGAGACATGATTGATGAAATCTTGTCTAGAGTCGGCCAGAATTCTTCGGCACAACTATTTAAGGCGAGATCAGTTTGTAAGACATTCGAAGAACGTTCCAAGAATGTCTTGGTTTATAAGAGACTTTCGTTTGAAAGATGGGGGATATCACATTGGGAAACCCATAAGTTACGATGTGTTTACTTTGACGCATATATTGCGGGGAACCCAAATGCTATTTTACGCAACGGGTTAAGAAATTATTTTGACTCAATATATCCGAATATTGGACTTCGTGATTTAGAAAAAGCGGCTAACATGCAACATAAAGAAGCATGTTATGCTTACGGATTAGTAATGTTCGCTTCTCACCAAAGTGAGAACAAGAACATCGGGCTACAACTATTAAACAAAACGTTTCCACAAGTGACGGAGTCGGTAATTGGGGTAAGAAATGAGGTTTTTAGATTATTACGGGACTGTTGGACATTACGTAACCCTCGTCCCTTTGATGACGTTACAACACGCTGTCTTATCAACGGCCATAACGGTTATGTTGCACAAGACCAAGGATGGGAAGTAGTCCTAGTAAAACCAGAATGCATGACTTGTTTCTGGACGTATGAATTACGTGTCTTTATTGCCTTTGCTGAACGACTTGTGTACTAGCTAGAATTGTCTTCACAACTATCTTGTATCAAAGTTATTGTGTGCTATATTTCATGCTTTATGTAAAATAAGCGGTATTGTAAGTTTGTAAAATATTGTATAAAAGTTTGAACGCGAAATATTATTATAATCAGTTTTTCATATAGAATTGTAGTAGTTGAATTGTATATTAGCTACTAAGTATGAACTTAACGGGTAGGTACTACCCGAATTTAAACTTATAAAATGCTAATATGAAGAAAAAGCTTTTATAAATGAGTTCATATTATGCTACGAAATACTATTAACTACTCTTAATATTCTGTATGATTAACTTGTTCCATTTAACTATTTTGAAGGAAATGGCACCGACTACTCGACACACCGTGAATATGAATGAAGAGGAATTCCGTACTTTTCTAGCCTCAAACATAGCCGCAGTACAGGCTGCGCTACATACCAACAATAACCTTGGATCTAGCAGTACAGGAAATCGTGTAGGATGCACCTACAAAGAATTCACTGCCTGCAAACCTTTGGAATTTGATGGAACCGAAGGACCGATTGGATTGAAACGGTGGACCGAGAAGGTTGAATCGGTGTTTGCCATAAGTAAGTGTACTGAAGAGGACAAAGTGAAGTACGCTACGCATACCTTCACAGGTTCTGCGTTAACATGGTGGAATACCTATCTAGAGCAAGTGGGACAAGATGATGCGTACGCACTACCGTGGTCAGCATTCAAGCACTTGATGAACGAGAAGTACCGTCCCAGAACCGAGGTCAATAAGCTCAAGACAGAACTTAGAGGGTTACGAACCCAAGGATTTGATATTACCACGTACGAAAGACGATTCACAGAATTGTGCCTATTGTGTCCGGGAGCATTCGAAGATGAGGAAGAGAAGATCGACGCGTTTGTGAAAGGATTACCGGAAAGAATCCAAGAAGATATAAGTTCACACGAGCCCGCCTCCATACAACAGGCATGTAGAATGGCTCACAAACTAGTGAACCAGATTGAAGAAAGAATTAAAGAACAGACTGCTGAAGAGGCCAATGTGAAGCAAGTCAAAAGAAAGTGGGAGGAAAACGGTGATAAGAATCACCAATACAACAACAACAGCAATTACAACAATAATCGCAACAATTATCCCAACAATCGCAACATCAATTGCAACTACAACAAACGGCCCAACAACAACAACAACAACAACAACAGCAACTACAATAATCATCCCAATAACAATAATAACCGCAACAACAACAGCAATCAGAAGCAACTATGCCAAAGGTGTGAAAAGAATCACTCGGGGTTCTGCACCAAATTTTGCAACAAGTGTAAAAGAAATGGTCATAGCGCGGCGAAGTGTGAGGTCTACGGACCAGGGGTTAATAGAACGAAAGGAACAAATGGTGTCGGAACGAGTAATGGCGGAGCAAGTAGTGTCGGAGCAAGTTATGCCAATGTAGTTTGTTATAAATGTGGAAAACCAGGCCACATTATTAGAAATTGCCCAAACCAGGAGAACACGAATGGACAAGGCCGTGGAAGAGTTTTCAATATTAATGCGGTAGAGGCACAGGAAGACCCGGAGCTTGTTACGGGTACGTTTCTTATTGACAATAAATCTGCTTACGTTTTATTTGATTCGGGTGCGGATAGAAGCTATATGAGTAGAGATTTTTGTGCTAAATTAAGTTGTCCATTGACGCCTTTGGATAGTAAATTTTTACTCGAATTAGCAAATGGTAAATTAATTTCAGCAGATAATATATGTCGGAATCGAGAAATTAAACTGGTTAGCGAAACATTTAAGATTGATTTGATACCAGTAGAGTTAGGGAGTTTTGATGTGATAATCGGTATGGACTGGTTGAAAGAAGTGAAAGCGGAGATCGTTTGTTACAAAAATGCAATTCGCATTATACGAGAAAAAGGAAAACCCTTAATGGTGTACGGAGAAAAGGGCAACACGAAGCTACATCTTATTAGTAATTTGAAGGCACAAAAACTAATAAGAAAAGGTTGCTATGCTGTTCTAGCACACGTCGAGAAAGTACAAACTGAAGAAAAGAGCATCAATGATGTTCCCATTGCAAAAGAATTTCCCGATGTATTTCCGAAAGAATTACCGGGATTACCCCCACATCGATCCGTTGAATTTCAAATAGATCTTGTACCAGGAGCTGCACCAATAGCTCGTGCTCCTTACAGACTCGCACCCAGCGAGATGAAAGAACTGCAAAGCCAATTACAAGAACTTTTAGAGCGTGGTTTCATTCGACCAAGCACATCACCGTGGGGAGCTCCTGTTTTGTTTGTCAAGAAGAAAGATGGTACATTCAGGTTGTGTATCGACTACCGAGAGTTGAACAAACTTACCATCAAGAACCGCTACCCACTACCGAGAATCGACGACTTATTTGATCAACTACAAGGCTCGTCTGTTTATTCAAAGATTGACTTACGTTCCGGGTATCATCAAATGCGGGTGAAAGAAGATGATATTCCAAAGACTGCTTTCAGAACACGTTACGGTCATTACGAGTTTATGGTCATGCCGTTTGGTTTAACTAATGCACCAGCTGTGTTCATGGACCTTATGAACCGAGTGTGTGGACCATACCTTGACAAGTTTGTCATTGTTTTCATTGATGACATACTTATTTACTCAAAGAATGACCAAGAACACGGTGAACATTTGAGAAAGGTGTTAGAAGTATTGAGGAAGGAAGAATTGTACGCTAAGTTTTCAAAGTGTGCATTTTGGTTGGAAGAAGTTCAATTCCTCGGTCACATAGTGAACAAAGAAGGTATTAAGGTGGATCCGACAAAGATAGAAACTGTTGAAAAGTGGGAAACCCCGAAAACTCCGAAACACATACGCCAGTTTTTAGGACTAGCTGGTTACTACAGAAGGTTCATCCAAGACTTTTCCAGAATAGTAAAACCCTTGACTGCATTAACGCATAAAGGGAAGAAATTTGAATGGAATGATGAACAAGAGAAAGCGTTTCAGTTATTGAAGAAAAAGCTAACTACGGCACCTATATTGTCATTGCCTGAAGGGAATGATGATTTTGTGATTTATTGTGATGCATCAAAGCAAGGTCTCGGTTGTGTATTAATGCAACGAACGAAGGTGATTGCTTATGCGTCTAGACAATTGAAGATTCACGAACAAAATTATACGACGCATGATTTGGAATTAGGCGCGGTTGTTTTTGCATTAAAGACTTGGAGGCACTACTTATATGGGGTCAAAAGTATTATATATACCGACCACAAAAGTCTTCAACACATATTTAATCAGAAACAACTGAATATGAGGCAGCGTAGGTGGATTGAATTATTGAATGATTACGACTTTGAGATTCGTTACCACCCGGGGAAGGCAAATGTGGTAGCCGATGCCTTGAGCAGGAAGGACAGAGAACCCATTCGAGTAAAATCTATGAATATAATGATTCATAATAACATTACTACTCAAATAAAGGAGGCGCAACAAGGAGTTTTAAAAGAGGGAAATTTAAAGGATGAAATACCCAAAGGATCGGAGAAGCATCTTAATATTCGGGAAGACGGAACCCGGTATAGGGCTGAAAGGATTTGGGTACCAAAATTTGGAGATATGAGAGAAATGGTACTTAGAGAAGCTCATAAAACCAGATACTCAATACATCCTGGAACGGGGAAGATGTACAAGGATCTCAAGAAACATTTTTGGTGGCCGGGTATGAAAGCCGATGTTGCTAAATACGTAGGAGAATGTTTGACGTGTTCTAAGGTCAAAGCTGAGCATCAGAAACCATCAGGTCTACTTCAACAACCCGAAATCCCGGAATGGAAATGGGAAAACATTACCATGGATTTCATCACTAAATTGCCAAGGACTGCAAGTGGTTTTGATACTATTTGGGTAATAGTTGATCGTCTCACCAAATCAGCACACTTCCTACCAATAAGAGAAGATGACAAGATGGAGAAGTTAGCACGACTGTATTTGAAGGAAGTCGTCTCCAGACATGGAATACCAATCTCTATTATCTCTGATAGGGATGGCAGATTTATTTCAAGATTCTGGCAGACATTACAGCAAGCATTAGGAACTCGTCTAGACATGAGTACTGCCTATCATCCACAAACTGATGGACAGAGCGAAAGGACGATACAAACGCTTGAAGACATGCTACGAGCATGTGTTATTGATTTCGGAAACAGTTGGGATCGACATCTACCGTTAGCAGAATTTTCCTACAACAACAGCTACCATTCAAGCATTGAGATGGCGCCGTTTGAAGCACTTTATGGTAGAAAGTGCAGGTCTCCGATTTGTTGGAGTGAAATGGGGGATAGACAGATTACGGGTCCGGAGATTATACAAGAAACTACCGAGAAGATCATCCAAATTCAACAACGGTTGAAAACCGCCCAAAGTCGACAAAAGAGCTACGCTGACATTAAAAGAAAAGATATAGAATTTGAAATTGGAGAGATGGTCATGCTTAAAGTTTCACCTTGGAAAGGCGTTGTTCGATTTGGTAAACGAGGGAAATTAAATCCAAGGTATATTGGACCATTCAAGATTATTGATCGTGTCGGACCAGTAGCTTACCGACTTGAGTTACCTCAACAACTCGCGGCTGTACATAACACTTTCCACGTCTCGAATTTGAAGAAATGTTTTGCTAAAGAAGATCTCACTATTCCGTTAGATGAAATCCAAATCAACGAAAAACTCCAATTCATCGAAGAACCCGTCGAAATAATGGATCGTGAGGTTAAAAGACTTAAGCAAAACAAGATACCAATTGTTAAGGTTCGATGGAATGCTCGTAGAGGACCCGAGTTCACATGGGAGCGTGAAGATCAGATGAAGAAGAAATACCCGCATCTATTTCCAGAAGATTCGTCAACACCTTCAACAGCTTAAAATTTCGGGACGAAATTTATTTAACGGGTAGGTACTGTAGTGACCCGAACTTTTCCATGTTTATATATATTAATTGAGATTGATGTTTACATGATTAAATGTTTCCAACATGTTAAGCAATCAAACTTGTTAAGACTTTATTAATTGAAATAGGTTTCATATAGACAATTGACCACCCAAGTTGACCGGTGATTCACGAACGTTAAAACTTGTAAAAAAACTATATGATGACATATATATGGTTATATATATAGTTAACATGATATTATGATAAGTAAACATATCATTAATTATATTAACAATGAACTACATATGTAAAAACAAGACTACTAACTTAATGATTTTGAAACGAGACATATATGTAACGTTTATCGTTGTAACGACATTTAATGTATATATATCATATTAAGAGATATTCGTACATCATAATATCATGATAATATAATAATTTAAAATCTCTTTTGATATTATAAACATTGGGTTAACAACATTTAACAAGATCGTTAACCTAAAGGTTTCAAAACAACACTTACATGTAACGACTAACGATGACTTAACGACTCAGTTAAAATGTATATACATGTAGTGTTTTAATATGTATTTATACACTTTTGAAAGACTTCAATACACTTATCAAAATACTTCTACTTAACAAAAATGCTTACAATTACATTCTCGTTCAGTTTCATCAACAATTCTACTCGTATGCACCCGTATTCGTACTCGTACAATACACAGCTTTTAGATGTATGTACTATTGGTATATACACTCCAATGATCAGCTCTTAGCAGCCCATGTGAGTCACCTAACACATGTGGGAACCATCATTTGGCAACTAGCATGAAATATCTCATAAGATTACAAAAATATGAGTAATCATTCATGACTTATTTACATGAAAACAAAATTACATATCCTTTATATCTAATCCATACACCAACGACCAAAAACACCTACAAACACTTTCATTCTTCAATTTTCTTCATCTAATTGAACTCTCTCAAGTTCTATCTTCAAGTTCTAAGTGTTCTTCATAAATTCCAAAAGTTCTAGTTTCATAAAATCAAGAATACTTTCAAGTTTGCTAGCTCACTTCCAATCTTGTAAGGTGATCATCCAACCTCAAGAAATCTTTGTTTCTTACAGTAGGTTATCATTCTAATACAAGGTAATAATC
Source organism: Rutidosis leptorrhynchoides (assembly GCF_046630445.1). Taxonomy (NCBI): domain Eukaryota; kingdom Viridiplantae; phylum Streptophyta; class Magnoliopsida; order Asterales; family Asteraceae; genus Rutidosis; species Rutidosis leptorrhynchoides. The sequence continues at coordinate 251,179,802 of NC_092341.1, forward strand.
ATATTCAAACTTTGGTTCAATTTCTATAACTATAACAATCTTATTTCAAGTGATGATCTTACTTGAACTTGTTTTCGTGTCATGATTTTGCTTCAAGAACTTTGAGCCATCCAAGGATCCATTGAAGCTAGATCCATTTTTCTCTTTTTCAGTAGGTTCATCCAAGGAACTTAAGGTAGTAATGATGTTCATAACATCATTCGATTCATACATATAAAGCTATCTTATTCGAAGGTTTAAACTTGTAATCACTAGAACATAGTTTAGTTAATTCTAAACTTGTTCGCAAACAAAAGTTAATCCTTCTAACTTGACTTTTAAAATCAACTAAACACATGTTCTATATCTATATGATATGCTAACTTAATGATTTAAAACCTGGAAACACGAAAAACACCGTAAAACCGGATTTACGCCGTCGTAGTAACACCGCGGGCTGTTTTGGGTTAGTTAATTAAAAACTATGATAAACTTTGATTTAAAAGTTGTTATTCTGAGAAAATGATTTTTATTATGAACATGAAACTATATCCAAAAATTATGGTTAAACTCAAAGTGGAAGTATGTTTTCTAAAATGGTCATCTAGACGTCGTTCTTTCGACTGAAATGACTACCTTTACAAAAACGACTTGTAACTTATTTTTCCGACTAGAAACCTATACTTTTTTTGTTTAGATTCATAAAATAGAGTTCAATATAAAACCATAGCAATTTGATTCACTCAAAACGGATTTAAAATGAAGAAGTTATGGGTAAAACAAGATTGGATAATTTTTCTCATTTTAGCTACGTGAAAATTGGTAACAAATCTATTCCAACCATAACTTAATCAACTTGTATTATATATTATGTAATCTTGAGATACCATAGACACGTATACAATGTTTCGACCTATCATGTCGACACATCTATATATATTTCGGAACAACCATAGACACTCTATATGTGAATGTTGGAGTTAGCTATACAGGGTTGAGGTTGATTCCAAAATATATATAGTTTGAGTTGTGATCAATACTGAGATACGTATACACTGGGTCGTGGATTGATTCAAGATAATATTTATCGATTTATTTCTGTACATCTAACTGTGGACAACTAGTTGTAGGTTACTAACGAGGACAGCTGACTTAATAAACTTAAAACATCAAAATATATTAAAAGTGTTGTAAATATATTTTGAACATACTTTGATATATATGTATATATTGTTATAGGTTCGTGAATCAACCAGTGGCCAAGTCTTACTTCCCGACGAAGTAAAAATCTGTGAAAGTGAGTTATAGTCCCACTTTTAAAATCTAATATTTTTGGGATGAGAATACATGCAGGTTTTATAAATGATTTACAAAATAGACACAAGTACGTGAAACTACATTCTATGGTTGAATTATCGAAATCGAATATGCCCCTTTTTATTAAGTCTGGTAATCTAAGAATTAGGGAACAGACACCCTAATTGACGCGAATCCTAAAGATAGATCTATTGGGCTTAACAAACCCCATCCAAAGTACCGGATGCTTTAGTACTTCGAAATTTATATCATATCCGAAGGGTGTCCCGGAATGATGGGGATATTCTTATATATGCATCTTGTTATTGTCGGTTACCAGGTGTTCACCATATGAATGATTTTTATCTCTATGTATGGGATGTGTATTGAAATATGAAATCTTGTGGTCTATTGTTACGATTTGATATATATAGGTTAAACCTATAACTCACCAACATTTTTGTTGACGTTTAAAGCATGTTTATTCTCAGGTGAATATTAAGAGCTTCCGCTGTTGCATACTAAAATAAGGACAAGATTTGGAGTCCATGTTTGTATGATATTGTGTAAAAACTGCATTCAAGAAACTGATTTCGATGTAACATATTTGTATTGTAAACCATTATGTAATGGTCGTGTGTAAACAGGATATTTTAGATTATCATTATTTGATAATCTACGTAAAGCTTTTTAAACCTTTATTTATGAATTAAAGGTTATGGTTTGTTTTAAAAATGAATGCAGTCTTTGAAAAACGTCTCATATAGAGGTCAAAACCTCGCAACGAAATCAATTAATATGGAACGTTTTTAATCAATAAGAACGGGACATTTCAATCCACCCACTTAGTCTGGCTCAAACCCAACCTAACCTTTATGCCGGCTACAATTTCTTTGTTTGTTACTTCAACTTGCCCATTGGCTTGTGGGTGAGCAACTGAGGTAAATGTTTGTTTAATGTTTAGCTCTTCACACCAACTTCTGAAGGGGTTATCTGCAAACTGTTTACCGTTGTCACTGACAATTTCATTTGGTAATCCATATCTGCACACAATGTCGTTCCACACAAATTTCTTTATATTTTCACCAGTTATTTTTGCCAATACCTTCGCTTCAACCCACTTACTGAAGAAGTCAATTGCAACAACCAAAAACTTTGCATTTCCCACACTTCTTGGAAATGGACCTACTATGTCAATTGCCCATTTACAAAATGGCCATGCCGATGATACTGAGATTAAATCGTATTTGGGTAAACGCTATACGGTTCCATGCCGCTGGCAGGCATCACATGTCTTGATTACTTCTGCTGTATCTTTGTAAATTGACTGCCAATACTATCCTTGTCGCATAATCCGTCCAACCACAGTTCTATAACCGGAATGATGTGCACATAATCCTTCATGCATTTCCTTGACTACATCAATTGCTTGATGTGGTGTTAAACACCTTAAATTTGGTCCATTGAAGGATTTTCTATAAAGCACTCTGTTTTTCAGAAAGTAAAGTGGGGCACTAACTCTTATCCGTCTTGCTTCCATGGCATTTGTTGGCAGTGTTCCGTCCTGCAAATATTTCACATAGGGGGTTATCCAACATGGTTCCCCTTCTTCAACTGTTGCAACCACTACTTTTTCATCAACCGATTTATCTTTTAAGACCTCCACCAAAACTTTCTTATGCAAATGATCAAATGTTAATGTTGCTAATTTGCTCAAAACATCTGCCTTCTTGTTTTTATTTCTTGGTATCTGTACAACCTCTAAGGTCTCAAATTTTTTTGAGATTTTCTCAACTAACTACAAATATTGTTTCATGGAGACGTCTTTAGCTTCAAACCCTCCATTAACCTGATGTGCTACAATTTGAGAATCGACATATGCACACAAATGTTTTATTCCCATTTCAGACGCTATTCGGAGGCCGGAAAGCAATGCTTCATACTCTGCTTCATTGTTAGATGCATAGAAACAAAACCTCAATGCATACGTATGCTCTTCGCCTTCTGGACTGGTAAGTACTAACCCTGCATCAACACCTTCCTCACTTGATGCACCATCAGTGTGCAATTCCCAAACATTATTGTTGGCTTTAACGTTTTGCGGATGATCGACCTTTTTCTGTTGTTTCTAATAAAAAATCTGCCAAAATTTGACCTTTAACTGCATGTCGAGGTGAAAAAATTTATTTCATATTCTCCCAATTAAATTTCCCATTTTGCTAGTCGTCCTGATGACTCTGGATTTCTCAAAATATGTTTTATCGGCTGGTCTGTCATTACCAGGATTGAATGTGCTTGAAAATATCGTCTGAGTCGTCTAGCTGTGTGCGTTAAAGCATACACCAATTTTTCAATTGGTGGATAGTTAACTTCACTTTGCTGCAATATTTTACTGACAAAACATATAGGCATTTGTACTCCCTTCCGTTCTGCGATTAAAACTGAACTAATGGCATCTGCGGAAGCAGCTAAATACAAAATTAACGTTTCTCCCTCTATTGGTGCAGTTAAAGTAGGTAATTATTTTAAGAGCTGCTTAATATCCTGAAAAGCTTTTTCTGCTTCTTCTGTCCACTTAAAATCTTTTTTATCCAGACCACTCTTTAAAGCCTTCATAAATGGTAGTGATCGATCTGCTGCTCTTGATAAAAACCTTGTTAAAGCTGTCAATCTTCCATTCAAGCTTTGAACTTCTTTCTTTGTTTTAGGAGATACCATATCTTCAATTGCTTGAATCTTTTTCGGATTAGCCTTAATTCCTCTTTCTGTAACAATATATCCTAAAAATTTGCCTTCCTCTACACCGAAAGTGCATTTTTTAGGATTTAGCTTCATGTTAACTCTTCTTAATGATTCAAATGTTTCAAGAGTATCTCTGAGCATGTTGTCTTTTGTATGACTCTTGACAACAATATCATCAACATAGGCTTCAACGTTTCTGCCTATTTGATTTTTAAACGCTTTATCAATCACACGCTGGTAAGTTGCTCCTGCATTCTTCAATCCAAAAGGCATCATGATGTAACAAAAAATTCCATCTGGTGTGTGGAATGCTGTTTTATCTTGATCCCGAATTGCCATGGGAATTTGATGATATCCCTTGAATGCATCCAAAAAAGATTTAAACTGATATCTACTTACAGACTCTACTTTCCAATCGATTTCTGGTAAGGAATAATTGTCCTTTGGACATGCTTTATTTAGATCTGTGAAATCTACACACATCCTCCATGAATTATCTGGCTTCCTTACCATAACCGGGTTTACTACCCATGTCTGGTATTTTACTTCCCTCAATATCCCAGCGTCCACCAATTTTTTAACTTCTTCTCTGAGAAATTTTGTTCGATCTGGAGCCATGCCCCTTTTCTTTTGACATACTGGTGGAATATTAGGATTCACACCAAGCTTATGTTCAGCTACATGACGTGGTACTCCAGTCATGTCAGAATCTTGCCATGCAAAAACATCTAAATTGGTTGCTAAGATCTTGTATAGCTTTTCCTTTATTTCTTTTGCTATTGTGTTTCCAATTGTGATTATCTGATCTGGAAATTCTAGATTTGATGCTACTGAACCATCTTCATGAACAATTGGATCAACTGCCGTTTTGTTTATTTGCACACATTGTATTGGTGTTCTCCGTGCAGCGTATAATGTGGCAATACCAGCTGGTGTGGGGAATTTCATCATTCCATGGACTGTTGATGTTATAGCCCCAAATGTCATCATAGCTGATCGACCTAAAATGACATTATACTGTGAGTTTGCTTTAACAACTAAAAACTCGATATTAGCTGTTTGTTTGAATGGTGTTTTTCCCAAAACTACTTCCAACACTATGCTTCCTTCTGACCATGATGGATGATTAGCAAAACTTACTAAGGGAACAAATGTGTCTTTCAATTTCTCCTTAACTCTTTCTGGTAATTGCATAAAACAATGCTCATACATGATATCTGCTCCTGCTCCTGTATCAGTATATATTCCTCCAACAACACAGTTTGCTATTCGAGCTTCAATTACTACAGGAGCATCAGATGGATTAGTATTAAACATGGAAGGAAAAGCAATCAATTCCTGCTTCCAATCTTCTAATACTTCTGCCTTTCTCCGTTGACCAGCTTGCCATGAATGTATCATGTTTGCTTCAATAGGTGTCATCCGACGATTACGCCTTTTGGTGCTCTTGAGAGTTGAGTGATCCGTTAAGACGGATGACGCCATTTGTTGGTACGATTTTCCGTATAGCGGTTGTAAGGTACCAGTACATAACAATAGCTGCTCAGCGTGTGGCGTATACTGTTGATTGTTGTTTGTCCTCGAGAAATAATCTCTGCAGACCCGGAACACAGATGTAAGATCTGTGGGTGGCCTCAATCAATCTGTGGATCAATTTGTAATGATCCGTCTAGCGTATTGTTGCTAAGCGGCTAATGTGCTTTTAGAGTGAGAAAGAACTGTGTGTGAGAGAAAGTGTACTTCTCTCTGACTGAAGTTCAGATCAGAATCATGTGAAATGTGGTGACCCAGGGGGTCTATTTATAGGCGTAGAATGTCCGAAATTCACGGGATACACCTGTCAATCACTAAATGGTTCTGTTACGTGAAGTATCCGGAATGTCGGTGGCGTGTACTGACGTGGCTGCGTGCCGTTCACGCGCTAAGTTAAAGAGCTTATGCATAGAAGCTGCCTGCAGGGCTTACGCTTGACGTTGGGCGGTCTGCTCTACGCTGGGCGGTAAATACTGAACACCGCTAAATTTTGTTATCTTTTGTGCTTTTTGATCCATTTTTCTGTATGAAAATGGTGCTTTTATGCGTGTATCCCCTAGGATACACCATTAATAAACTTTTTGACATTTGCTATACGTATTTTAACGGACGGTCTCATAAACGTATCACTCTATGTTCTAGAAACTTTGCGACATTGAATGAGAAGAACTGATTGGTGTATTGTATTTGTATTCAATATTAACGTTTACGATACTAATGTTTTCAATACTTCATACTCATACTCATGTTATCATACATTATATAATACTTTTGATAGTAATACTTTCGATATATAAACACATAACAATAAAAAAAAAACTTGAACGACTTACAAAATTATTTTCAAAGATAGATGGCCTAAAAACACAAATCAATAAACTTGAGACTGGTCTTCCGATATATAATCCTTATGAATAAATTTAGTCCTACTTTGACCAACTACAATGTAAACTAAAATATTAGTGGAGGGATTATGATGCTATATAGCATTGCTTCCACTCACCTAAACCTAAGCAAAAAACTGAACACCAGTTAGTACACTAATAAGACTGATCAACTCTACAACAACGGGTAACTTGAAACAAAATCGCTACTATCATCATATGCAGCTCAAGATCAACAATAGCATTCCCGTCATGGTATCCCGACATATACGGGACAACTGCATTCCCGTTTTCTTCAACCGTTCGGTTAATCAATGCATCTACATCATTTAGGCTTACATATTTGCTAAAACTGTTATAGTCGGTGTATGGTGATAGATACGCTTCCAAAAGGTCGCGGCTATTTTCTCGTGTATTTTTATCCAAATATTTAATTCCAACCATTTTACTTGAAAACTCAACAGGTGTTTCTTCAACAAATGTATGTTATCACCGAAGAAGAAACACCTGTTGAGTTTTCAAGTAAAATGGCTGGAATTAAACATTTGGATAAAAATACACGAGAAAATAGCCACGACCTTTTGGAAGCGTATCTATCACCATACACCGACTATAACAGTTTTAGCAAATATGTAAGCCTAAATGATGTAGATGCATTGATTAACCGAACGGTTGAAGAAAACAGGAATGCAGTTGTCCCGTATATGTCGGGATACCATGACGGGAACTTTTCTTTGCCCACGAAGTCAGGGTAAAGATTCGGTCTAAGCTTAGGTGGCATTTTAACGATCTTCCGGTTTTCGGAAAATCAACCGCAGTAGCTGCCAACTCTGCCAATTTGATGCAGTTTTCGTCTATGGCTCCATATTCGCTCTTATCAGCATGACCTACGTGTGCATTGCAAATTGTACCAAGGCTATCATTAACCATGTTCTTCGTGAAAAAATCTTTGATGTCTTGCAGGGGATAATAGGTAACAACGTGAACTGAAATTGGTAATTTGATCCGTAAGAATAACGATGTGACACAAGTTTGTAAGATCAATATAAAAGTTAATTGCAAATAGTAGATGAGACAATTTCAACCCATTCACGTGTAGATCTGTCCTTATAACTTATAAGCTACCTTTCATCCCAAAATTACTGTCTCGCTTTGACTTTTTAAGTCTTTCTTGTACAACTAACATTTAATAATTAGAGTTTACCATTGAAAACACAGTTAAAGAAACCGAATCCATTCATATAATTTTCATTAGATATTATATAGCTCAAATAAAAATATTTAAAGTCGATGTTTAAAAAGAAAAACTTTGAAAGTCAAACAACAGAGTTATTCTGGGACGGAAGGAGTATACTCTATGTCTAATGAGCCAATGGCTAGAATAAAAATATAGTTATAACGGGTCAGCTAGACTTACTGGTTGCCCAAACCGTTTTCTAAAGGCAATGGTGAACTGTAAATCAGTTCATCTTTTTTATCTACTGTTTATGTAAATACATGGTTAAACATAACCATATGTTGATTTAATAACCCACATTTTTATATTAAACAGAAAAGAAATACCACTAAGGACTTCACTTATTTTTTTAGTACATGCAATACACAATCTTAAATTGTTTTATTCTACAATTAGAATACCATTGCAATGATATACTTTTTGTAATTAATTAATGCAATAATTATCCACATAAATGATGGTTAGACAACCAAAAGTGTTTCACAAACTAAAAAAAGTTTCAGATAGATGAAAAAAATAGTTACCGAGTTTTTAACATCGCGGACTAGTTTTTTAACTTCAGCAGCGGCGTACTCCATAAGTGGCCAGCTTTGTTTACTAGGTGGAACAAGATTTTCATCCCACGTAACAAAATACAAATCGCCATCAAGATCACTTCCGGAAGCTTCATTTGTGTGGGGCCGATCCCCCTTTTGTGGAAATATCAAACAGTCAAAAAGATGTTCAAGACCCGGTACATCAACAGCCTCCAAAATCATAATATCACCAGGATGAAGACACGGGTTCTTTGCAACCACCACATGACCCTTAATAACAGTTAAACTTCTACTTGTTTCAGTAAATTTCGACCCGTGTTTGGCAAATAAATTCTCAACAAGGGGTTTGAAATTTGAATAAAGCATTGACCATGTTCAAGAACTGCTAACTCATCAAAACATCCCATTAGCCACCTACCGTTATTAACGAAAATTAATGAATTTACCAAGAACAAGACTTTGAAGGGTCTTGAATTAACGAAAATTAATGAATTTACCAAGAACAAGACTTTGTGCTAACTCTTCGTGATGAATACAAAAAAACGGGTCTTGCATCGGCAAACCAAGACTGGGGTCATCTTCTACTTCAAGCTTTGTGTTAAAGTGATCGATATAGACCCTTTGTTCTTTAAGAAAAGCTAAAGCTTTTATCTTTTTCGGGACTTCACGAATCTTGATTGAAACCCGATATGTGTTACATCTCCCGATGGCCCCACTAGGCGTGAAATCGGTGCAAACCTGCAAGTGATATATACCGTAATCAGAATGTTACTTTAACATCCCACATTCATCAAATTTCAAGAATTCACGTGAAAAAACAAAAATAAGAATGCTAAGATAGAATTTCAAGAACGCTACTTCTGTTCTGAAGATGGAATTTGTAAATCTGCATAAGAATTAATAATAAGAATGTACACGAAAGTTCTTAGTTAACGCATCAGATCAAGCAAACATGTTAGAGGCCAAAAAGATATGAAAAATGCAAACGATCAAATGAAGGATTACGCTAACACACAAACATTTACAACAATAAAATGCCTTATTGTCTTAACTTCTAAAGTAATACTAGTTTTTGAAATATACAATACACTCTTGCATAGTTTTATTTCTTTAACTAACTTATAGATGACTATAAATTACTATCAGCCATTTATAAACTAGATAAAAGATAATGCATTTCCATTGATTTTAATTTTACAAGTAAATGAAGAGTGCAAAAAATGATTACTTTTGACAAATAACACAAAAACAATGAAGTAACAACGCAACCCATAAACCCATTTTCAACACAAATTGAAGTCAAAACGTTAACACGCAGTGAAGTACTAAAATTAGCATACCAACAAAACCCTTTTTACACATAACTGAAACCCTAGTAAAGCTTTCTTTTTTTTTTTTCTTTTTTTTTTGAACGGCGGTGAAAATCAAATTGAAACCCTAGTAAAGCTTGATGATCAAATTGAAACTTTTTACAATCGAAGTAAGAACAACCAACAATCAAGAGGTAAATTGATAATAACATTGTTCATATTGAAACCGTAGTACAAAAAATTAATTAATCACACACGGACCTTTGTTTCAATTGTGGGAAACGATGAAACCCGGTTGAGAAAAGGGTTTAGAGGATGAAAGAAATCATAAAGGGGAGTATGAAGAACAGGAAGTACATAAACCGATTTTGGATGAAACAACACAAAATGCGTTATTTTGATTGATTATCATGCGGAAACGGCTTTTGTTCTTATTTACCAAACGTATCTAAGAAGTTACATATTCATAGAACAGGGTAATGTACTAGGGTTTCAATGTATCTTAATAATGTGGGCAATGTATCTTCTTTAGATGGGCCTTCATGTGATGCAATTAAATGCGGTTTACGATGTTGACTTTGAGAAGCCAGATTCTTTTGATGTGTCGGATTCAAATGATGACAACATTATGTTTGCGGTTAGATTGATTGTTTGAAGAAGGAGAAAAAGAAGTTAGAATTGCTGGCAAAAAGAAAGGTTGAATCGAACGATGAATGACTAAAACCGATTTTGAATGGTCGTAGTGGAAGATGTTATTGTGATTGCGAGGTTTCCTCGTGTGACGAATTTTTTAAAGCGTGGTTTGTTTTGAATAAGGACGTTTCAAGAGGTTTACTTAGCGGAGTTAACCCGAGGTCAAGAAAGAAGGCGATCGAAGCTTCCAAATCGGGTGCTTATAAGCTTATAGATAACATCGACGACTTGGATTACGGGGAAGCAATTCAAAACTTATTTATGGGCCATCAAGATGGAAGAGATGGTGTCTCATCGGCATTTGGGAGAGGATTTATGTCCACGGAGGCTTTCGCGGCATTCGATGTTATGATGACATGGTTGGCCGGGGGGATCGCACCGGGTGATGGATCCGCTAAAGTGTTATCTTACAAAATTGAGAATCGGTCGGGAAAAAATCTTTGAAAGAGACGGTCAATGAAAAATTGAAAAGGGCGGGTCCTCGAGGTTGATTGTTATGATCTGTCTTGTTTTTCTTACGTCGGTGTCGTTCCTGTATACTGGCCTATTATTCAGTTTCTTGTTTGGTTGATATGTTTTGTAACAATTTTTATCAGGATGTGTAAGATCCTGTTTTCCCAGGTGCTTTGGACGCCGTCCAAATTGGTGGGACGCCGTCCCATTGTGATGGGCTGGACGCCGTCCAGATTAGCTGGCAGGCCAGCTACCTTGTTTTTAGATATTTCAAGTGGGTATTTTGGTAAATTCACTTGGGGAACGAATTTAAGGCCTTAGATCAGTTGGTGGAGCCTCATTCACTCCACTATCAACCACCTCATCCTTCCACTTCAAGTTTAGAGAGAGAGGGGAAAGTTTTAGAGTGAGAAAGCTCCATCTAAGGAAGAAGAAGCTTGTTTCGGGTTAGAGCTCGAGCATTAAAGTTGTTCATCTCCTCACTAGCTACGTTTTGATTGTGGTGGTAAGTCCTAAACTTGATTTCCTTAGTTTAAATTGTTTAAGGGTTAGGGTTTGGGCTAGTGATGAACATTAAAACCCATTTGTTAATGATTTGAGGGTTTTTGGGTAAGTTTGGGTCATGAAGACTCAAAGATGACTAACCTAGGGTTTTGAAAAGTTAAAGTATGTAAATGGGTCTTAAAGGCCTAGTAAATCGCTAGCACACTTGTAGTTAATGTTAGTGGGTGTCATTTGGGTTAGTGGATGACCCGAAATGGGTATGTTGACTTTAAATTAGCGAAAGGGCTAATGATTGACCAAGTTGGGAAATGTGGGTGTGAAATACCCTAATGGTGTAATAGTTAGTGTTGTCGGACCTTAATCACTAGCTTTTAAGTGATTAATGATGGTCTTGACCCTTAAGGGGCGGTTTTGGTGAAATGGGGCATTTAATGCATTTAAGTCACTAAATGCACATAAGTGAATTGTTGGTATTTAGTCCAACTAGATTGTGTGTTGATTGAAGTATTTATTATATTAGGTACTTTGCTTTGAAGTTTTCGGAAGTATAAAACCATCATCGAATCGTTAAGGTGAGTGGAATAATTATGCGTGTCCGTATATAATGTATTTATTTGTGTTGTATGAATGTGGCATTATCGCGTTGTTCAAGACACCACATTCTAAGTAACGAGTAGTATTGTCGCGGTGTTTAAGACACTACTCATTGGTTGATTGACATGTGGATGCCGCGGTGTTCAAGGCACCACATTGTCATGGGAGTGGATGCCGCGGTGTTCAAGGCACCACTTATTGTTTTGATTGACATGTGGATTCGTCGCGTTATTCATGACGCCACATTGTCATGGGGGTGAGTGAGTCGCGTTGTTCAAGACATCACTCGGGGGATTAGTGATTACGCGGTGTTTAAGTAACACTAATGGATGTTATGAACTCCGACGGTCTTTTAAGTACTGTTCCCTTGTTCGATTGGTTAACCATGGTTGTATGAATTTTGTATCGGCATATTTAATTATGAACTATATGCTATTGGTATTGCTAGCTCATTTTGAATTTCGGTTATTGGTATATGCATAATGTTTTGCATGATTGTCGAATTGCTAGCTCGTGGACGATATTGTGTAAGTGATGCATGTAAGTAGGTTATATATGTATATGTATAATTGTTGCACTCACTAAGCTTTAGCTTACCCTCTCGTTGTTTACCTTTTTAGGCTTTGGTGCGGACAAAGGAAAAGGTATTCGGTTGGATTAGTGGTCTCCCGCTTATTTTGATAGGGGATGCTTTTGGGTATCTTTTAGAAGTTCGGCCAAGATTTGGGTAGTTTAACCCCAAACACCATGCTCTAGTGTCGTTTGGAAAGTAAACTAGTATGGTCGAAACTTGTATTTTTGAACGAAACGCGTAATTCTGGCTGATGTGGGCCCGGTGATGTAAAACTTATTTTGATGATGAAAACCTCTTAGTTTATTATATTGTGATATGTTGTGAAAAGGTTTTCGTTTAAAAGTGTCGGGAAGCGGGATTTCCGCTCGTGTAAGTTGAACCCGGGGACAGCAGCTGAAAGGCCAATTGGACGCCGTCCAGATCTGCTGGACGCCGTCCCACCCTTCATTGCTGGACGCCGTCCAGATACCAGGAAAAAAAAATTTGGTACACGTTTTTGGTGAATCGAAGTCGGGTTGTTACAAGTGGTATCAGAGCATGGTCTAAGGGATTTAGGCAACTTGAGATAAGTGCCTAGACTTAGACTTTAATGTGTATGTGTTTAAATGCGGGACTTATAGGAGACGGGTCGGACCGGGTGTTGATTAGTGTTTAGGTTTATGTAAACTAACCTTGCGCTAATTGTTTGTGTTGTGTTAGCAATCGTCAAGCGAGATAGACGTTGTACTATCAAGTTAATGCGGCGTGCTCGCGTAACAATGATTAGCTACCATTGTTACGGGTTCAAATCGTGTCAAACAAGCGATGTACGACGATTGTTGAGCAAGATGGGGTAGTGTGGTGTATATATATATACATATGTGTTAAGTCCTTTCGTTTCGCTGTTTAATCTTTTCCGTTTTATAGAATGGAGATGAGAAATGGACACGACACCAATGACGGAAGCACGAGTGAGGACGTTGAGTTCATGGTCAAAGTTGAGGCCATCTTTAAACGTCAAAAGGCGGAGTTCCTCGAGGATGTTAAGAAAATGTTTCTTGATACGATTGACGAGCAACTAGTCAATGTAGTAAATGAGTAAGTTAAGGCCGTTCTTTATGAAGATAATGCGGGAAGACGGGACTTTTTCTATAAGAACTTAAAGGATTCTCAACCTCCCACATTTGAAGGTGAACGAGACCCTCTTAAGAGTGCCCGTTGGATCTCCAATATGGAGGGGGCCTTCCGTACTTGTGAATGTCCTCTCGATAAGAAGACAAGGTACGGGTGTAGCATGTTGAGGGGCGATGCTAAGTGGTGGTGGGACGCAAAGCTCCAAGTTTATGGTGAAGAGCAATGCATGGAATTCACTTGGGATGAATTCAAGTCCGAATTTTTCGAAGAATACCGAACTTCGGCCGATCTTACTAGGCTTAAGGACGAGTTACGTTCCTTAAGGCAAGGGTCGATGGATTTGAACACTCTCAAATCCGTGTTTTTGTCCAAGACCCAATTTTGCCCGGAGTATGTCGGGAATGATAAAATGTTGAAAGAGGATTTCTATCGAATCTTGAATGATAGTTATCAAGAGAAGATAAGTGTGAATGTAGTGAAGAGCTTTGATGAGTTGTTCAATATGGCCAAAGGTTTTGAGGTGCTTGTGTTGAGAAAAGGTGGCTTTACGTTCGACAAGAGAAAGATTGAAGGTTCGAGCCATTCGAACTTTTCAAACAAAAAGAGTAAGAAGGGTTCTGAAAATGCTAATAGTGTGAAGAAGAGTGTTCCCGGAGAATTCCGTTATTCTTGTCACAATTGTGGACGAAAGGGGCATATGGCCCGTGATTGCACCAACCCATCTTCTACAACCAAAGTCACTTGTTATAATTGTGGTAAAGAAGGGCACAAGAGGCCGGAATGTCCCGAGTTGTGAAATGATAATGTCAAGCGGCTTGAAAAGGCGGCGGGTACGGCTAGGGGTCGCAATTACTTGATGACCAATGATGAGGCCAAGCAATCCAACGAAGTTGTCTCAGGTACTTTTATGGTTAACTCTAATCCGGCAAGGATTCTATTTGATAGCGGTGCAAATTTATCGTTTGTGTCTCCAAAATTTGTGCCTAGACTTAATAGACCGTTAGCTAAGTTAATTCGTCCGGTAGAAGTCGAAATAGCGGACGGCAAGACGGTGCTAGTGGTTGATGTGTGTAAAAATTGTGATGTCTTTTTTGGTGCCGAAAACTTTAAGATTGATCTTATCCCGATGACTTTGGGTGATTTTGATATCGTTGTTGGTATGGATTGGCTCGATCATAAAAGAGCCGATATTGCATGCCATGAAAAATTTATTCGTGTGAAGACCCCAAGTGGGGGAGAGTTAATTATTCACGGTGATAAGCGTAGAAGACTTGTGCCGATATGCACTTTTGCACGGGCACGTCGTTTCCTTGTTAGTGGTGGCATGGCTTTTCTTACCCATGTTGTTGATACTCGTGATGAGCCACCACCCATTCGCGAAATTCCGGTGGTTAGTGAATTCGAAGACGTTTTTCTGGATGAGTTACCGGGTGTTCCGGAGGAAAGACAAGTTGAATTTCGTATTGAGTTGGTTCCGGGAGCTACCCCATTGCTAAAACTCCTTGTCGTTTAGCGCCAACGGAAATGCAAGAGTTGTTAAATCAAACCAAAGAGTTGTTTGAGAAGGGTTTCATTCGACCGAGTGCTTCGCCATGGGGCGCTCCGGTTTTATTCGTAAAGAAAAAGGATGGTATTATGCGGATGTGCATCGATTATCGGGAGTTGAACAAAGTGACGATCAAGAATCGTTATCCATTGCCTCGAATTGACGATTTATTTGACCAACTCCAGGGTGCAACGTATTTCTCTAAAATTGACCTACGGTCCGGCTATCATCAAATGCGGGTCCGTGAGGAAGACATTGAGAAAACGGCTTTTCGAACGCGTTATGGGCATTTTGAATTCGTGGTAATGCCTTTTGGTCTTACGAATGCACCGACGACATTCATGGATCTTATGAACCGAGTGTGCCAACCTATGTTGGACAAGTCGGTAATTGTGTTCATTAACGACATACTTGTCTATTCGAAGAGTATGAAGGAACATGAACATCATTTGCGGAGTGTGTTAAAGACTTTGCGGAAGGAGAAGTTGTATGCTAAATTCTCCAAATGTGAATTTTGGCTAAGGGAAGTTCAATTCCTTGGTCACATTGTGAACAAAGACGGTATTCAAGTAGATCCGGGGAAGATAGAGACGGTGAAGAGTTGGATACGACCGACTATGCCTACGGAAATCCGAAGTTTTCTCGGATTGGCCGGTTATTATCGTCGGTTTATCCAAGACTTTTCTAAGATCGCTTCTTCGTTGACGAAATTGACGAGGAAGAACGCGAGGTTTATTTGGGAGAACGAGCAAGAAATTGCTTTTCAATTGTTAAAAGAAAAGTTGTGTCAAGCTCCGGTGTTGGTGTTGCTGGAAGGTGCGAAAGACATGACGGTTTATTGTGATGCTTCGTTAAATGGGCTCGGGTGTGTTCTAATGCAAAGAGGTAAAGTCATCACTTACGCCTCTCGACAATTAAAGGAACACGAGACGAGATATCCGACTCATGATCTTGAGTTGGCGGCGGTTGTGCATGCATTGAAAATTTGGCGCCATTACTTGTATGGTGTCAAGAGTACGATTTATTCGGATCATAATAGTTTGAAACATCTCTTTAACCAAAGAGATTTGAATTATCGTCAACGTAGGTGGATGGATGTGGTAAAAGATTATGATTGTGAAATACTTTATCATCCGGGCAAGGCGAATGTGGTCGCGGATGCGTTAATTCGAAAGAGTCATACCCGGCGTTATGATTGGGATTGTTACGTATGATTATTACTAACGATTTTCTTGAAAAACTTGGTGTGATTCAAATAGAGGCTTACGTTTACAACAAGCATGCGAAACGAATAGTGGGGCAATCGGAGTTCATTACTATGGGCTCGCGTGGTTTGTTGTCTTTTCAAGGAAGGGTGTGGGTGCCTAAGATGGGAGATTATCGACGAGTGCTACTTGATGAAGCACATAAGTCAAAGTATTCCATTCATCCGGGCGCAACAAAAATGTATCTTGATTTAAGGAAGGAGTATTGGTGGCCGGGCATGAAACGTGATGTTGTTAAGTATGTTGAGCAATGCGTCACGTGTTTGCAAGGTAAAGCCGAACACCAAAAGCCGTATGGTAAGTTACAACCGTTAGAAATCCCGAAATGGAAATGGGAGCACATTGTAGTGACCCGAACTTTTCCATGTTTATATATATTAATTGAGATTGATATTTACATGATTAAATGTTTCCAACATGTTAAGCAATCAAACTTGTTAAGACTTGATTAATTGAAATATGTTTCATATAGACAATTGACCACCCAAGTTGACTGGTGATTCACGAACGTTAAAACTTGTAAAAACTATATGATGACATATATATGGATATATATATAGTTAACATGATACTATGATAAGTAAACATATCATAAAGTATATTAACAATGAACTACATATGTAAAAACAAAACTACTAACTTAATGATTTTTAAACGAGACATATATGTAACGATTATCGTTGCAAAGACATTTAATGTATATATATCATATTAAGAGATAGTCATACATGATAATATAATGATAATATTATAATTTAAAATCTCATTTGATATTATAAACATTGGGTTAACAACATTTAACAAGATCGTTAACCTAAAGGTTTCAAAACAACACTTACATGTAACGACTAACGATGACTTAAGGACTCAGTTAAAATGTATATACATGTAGTGTTTTAATATGTATTTATACACTTTCGAAAGACTTCAATACACTTATCAAAATACTTCTACTTAATAAAAATGCTTATAATTACATCCTCGTTCAGTTTCATCAACAATTCTACTCGTATGCACCCGTATTCGTACTCGTACAATACACAGCTTTTAGATGTATGTACTATTGGTATATATACTCCAATGATCAGCTCTTAGCAGCCCATGTGAGTCACCTAACACATGTGGGAACCATCATTTGGCAACTAGCATGAAATATCTCATAAAATTACAAAAATATGAGTAATCATTCATGACTTATTTACATGAAAACAAAATTACATATCCTTTATATCTAATCCATACACCAACGACCAAAAACACCTACAAACACTTTCATTCTTCAATTTTCTTCATCTAATTGATCTCTCTCAAGTTCTATCTTCAAGTTCTAAGTGTTCTTCATATATTCTACAAGTTCTAGTTACATAAAATCAAGATTACTTTCAAGTTTGCTAGCTCACTTCCAATCTTGTAAGGTGATCATCCAACCTCAAGAAATCTTTGTTTCTTACAGTAGGTTATCATTCTAATACAAGGTAATAATCATATTCAAACTTTGGTTCAATTTCTATAACTATAACAATCTTATTTCAAGTGATGATCTTACTTGAACTTGTTTTCGTGTCATGATTCTGCTTCAAGAACTTCGAGCCATCCAAGGATCCGTTGAAGCTAGATCCATTTTTCTCTTTTCCATTAGGTTTATCCAAGGAACTTGAGGTAGTAATGATGTTCATAACATCATTCGATTCATACATATAAAGCTATCTTATTTGAAGGTTTAAACTTGTAATCACTAGAACATAGTTTAGTTAATTCTAAACTTGTTCGCAAACAAAAGTTAATCCTTCTAACTTGACTTTTAAAATCAACTAAACACATGTTCTATATCTCTATGATATGCTAACTTAATGATTTAAAACCTGGAAACACGAAAAACACCGTAAAACCGGATTTACGCCGTCGTAGTAACACCGCGGGCTGTTTTGGGTTAGTTAATTAAAAACTATGATAAACTTTGATTTAAAAGTTGTTATTCTGAGAAAATGATTTTTATTATGAACATGAAACTATATCCAAAAATTATGGTTAAACTCAAAGTGGAAGTATGTTTTCTAAAATGGTCATCTAGACGTCGTTCTTTCGACTGAAATGACTACCTTTACAAAAACGAATTGTAACTTATTTTTCCGACTATAAACCTATAATTTTTCTATTTAGATTCATAAAATAGAGTTCAATATGAAACCATATCAATTTGATTCACTCAAAACGGATTTAAAATGAAGAAGTTATGGGTAAAACAAGATTGGATAATTTTTCTCATTTTAGCTACGTGAAAGTTGGTAACAAATCTATTCCAACCATAACTTAATCAACTTGTATTGTATATTATGTAATCTTGAGATACCATAGACACGTATACAATGTTTCGACCTATCATGTCGACATATCTAAATATATTTCGGAACAACCATAGACACTCTATATGTGAATGTTGGAGTTAGCTATATAGGGTTGAGGTTGATTCCAAAATATATATAGTTTGAGTTGTGATCAATACTGAGATACGTATACACTGGGTCGTGGATTGATTCAAGATAATATTTATCGATTTATTTCTGTACATCTAACTGTGGACAACTAGTTGTAGGTTACTAACGATGACAGCTGACTTAATAAACTTAAAACATCAAAATATATTAAAAGTGTTGTAAATATATTTTGAACATACTTTGATATATATGTATATATTGTTATAGGTTCGTGAATCAACCAGTGGCCAAGTCTTACTTCCCGACGAAGTAAAAATTTGTGAAAGTGAGTTATAGTCCCACTTTTAAAATCTAATATTTTTGGGATGAGAATACATGCAGGTTTTATAAATGATTTACAAAATAGACACAAGTACGTGAAACTACATTCTATGGTTGAATAATTGAAATCGAATATGCCCCTTTTTATTAAGTCTGGTAATCTAAGAATTAGGGAACAGACACCCTAATTGACGCGAATCCTAAAGATAGATCTATTGGGCCTAACAAACCCCATCCAAAGTACCGGATGCTTTAGTACTTCGAAATTTATATCATATCCGAAGGGTGTCCCGGAATGATGGGGATATTCTTATATATGCATCTTGTTAATGTCGGTTACCAGGTGTTCACCATATGAATGATTTTTATCTCTATGTATGGGATGTGTATTGAAATATGAAATCTTGTGGTCTATTATTATGATTTGATATATATAGGTTAAACCTATAACTCACCAACATTTTTGTTGACGTTTTAAGCATGTTTATTCTCAGGTGATTATTAAGAGCTTCCGCTGTCGCATACTTAAATAAGGACGAGATTTGGAGTCCATGCTTATATGATATTGTGTAAAAACTGCATTCAAGAAACTTATTTTGTTGTAACATATTTGTATTGTAAACCATTATGTAATAGTCGTGTGTAAACAGGATATTTTAGATTATCATTATTTGATAATCTACGTAAAGCTTTTTAAACCTTTATTGATGAAATAAAGGTTATGGTTTGTTTTAAAATGAATGCAGTCTTTGAAAAACGTCTCATATAGAGGTCAAAACCTCGCAACGAAATCAATTAATATGGAACGTTTTTAATCAATAAGAACGGGATATTTCAGTTGGTATCAGAGCGTTGGTCTTAGAGAACCAGAAATTTGCATTAGTATGTCTTATCGAGTTTGTTAGGATGCATTAGTGAGTCTGGACTTCGACCGTGTTTACTTGAAAAATGATTGCTTAACAAATTTTGTTGGAAACTATATATTTTTAACATGTGAATATTATGTGATATAGTAATCTCTTAACACGTTTGATATTATGTGATAGATGTCTACCTCTAGAACAAGTCCCATTGACTCACCTAATAATAATGAAGAGTCAAATGTAAATTGGAATGATTCGTGGACTGATTCACAAGTTCCCGAAGAGGAACCGGAAGAAGAGTCGGAACCGGAAGAAGAATCGGAACCGGAAGAAGAATCGGAACCAGATGAAGAAATAGAACCGGTGGGGGAAATAATAAAACGGTTAAGTAAAAGAAAATCCTCAACCAACCGACCAAGGTTAATTATGGTCAATGGTGTTTCCGCCAAGTAAGCAAAATATTGGGAGGATTACCAATTCTCCGATGAATCGGATTCCGACGAGAATTCTGATGATGTTATAGAAATTACCCCAACTGAATTTAAAAAGGCAAAAGAAAATAATAAGGGAAAGGGCATAAAAATAGAGAAATCTAATTCCAACCCCGATGAACTTTATATGTATCGTCAACCCCCGAAGTCCTTAAGTTGTAACAATGACCCGGGAACCTCTAAACCACCAGGTTTTTCTAAACCAATGTGGATAACGACGGCTCGTATTAGGGGAACATCATATATCCCTAGAAACTTGGCAAAACGAACCAAAACCGAAGAAGAAGAAACAAGCGAGTCGGAATAAGATAGTTGTATTCGTGTGGTGTAATATAAGTAATATAGTGTGCTTATGCTTTATGATATATGTAAAAATTGCTTGTATTAATAAGTATTTTTTTTTATGAATCTAACTCTTGTCTATTTTACAGTATAAAAACACAAAATGGATAGACAACCCAATATTTTAAGAGACCTACCCGGAGACATGATTGATGAAATCTTGTCTAGAGTCGGTCAGAATTCTTCGGCATAACTATTTAAGGCGAGATCAGTTTGTAAGACATTCGAAGAACGTTCCAAGAATGCCTTGGTTTATAAAAGGCTTTCGTTCGAAAGATGGGGGATATCACATTGGGAAATCCATAAGTTACGATGTGTTTAATTTGACGCATATATTGCGGGGAACCCAAATGCTATTTTACGCAATGGGTTAAGAAATTATTTTGACTCGATATATCCGAATATTGGACTTCGTGATTTAGAAAAAGCGGCTAACATGCAACATAAAGAAGCATGTTATGCTTACGGATTAGTAATGTTCGCTTCTCACCAAAGTGAGAACAAGAACATCGGCCTACAACTATTAAACAAAACGTTTCCACAAGTGACGGAGTCGGTAATTGGGGTAAGAAATGAGGTTTTTAGATTGTTACGGGACTGTTGGACATTACGTAACCCTCGTCCCTTTGACGATGTTACAACACGCTGTCTTATCAACGGCCATAACGGTTATGTTCCACAAGACCAAGGATGGGAAGTAATCCTAGTAAAACCAGAATGTATGACTTGTTTCTGGACGTATGAATTACGTGTATTTATTGCCTTTGCTGAACGACTTGTGTACTAGCTAGAATTATCTTCACAACTATCTTGTATCAAAGTTATTGTGTGCTATATTTCATGCTTTATGTAAAATAAGCGGTATTGTAAGTTTGTAAAATATTATATAAAAGTTTGAACGTGAAATATTATTATAATCAGTTTTTCATATAGAATTGTAGTAGTTGAATTGTATATTAGCTACTAAGTATGAACTTAACGGGTAGGTACTACCCGAATTTAAACTTATAAAACGCTAATATGAAGAAAAAGCTTTTATAAATGAGTTCATATTATGCTACGAAATACTGTTAACTACTCTTAATATTCTGTATGATTAACTTATTCCATTTGACTATTTTGAAGGAAATGGCACCGACTACTCGACACATCGTGAATATGAATGAAGAGGAATTCCGTACTTTTCTAGCTTCAAACATAGCCGTAGTACAGGCTGCGCTACATACCAACAATAACCTTGGATCTAGCAGTATAGGAAATCGTGTAGGATGCACCTACAAAGAATTCACTGCCTGCAAACCTTTGGAATTTGATGGAACCGAAGGACCGATCGGATTGAAACGGTGGACCGAGAAGGTCGAATCGGTGTTTGCCATAAGTAAGTGTACTGAAGAGGACAAAGTGAAGTACGCTACGCATACCTTCACAGGTTCTGCGTTAACATGGTGGAATACCTATCTAGAGCAAGTGGGACAAGACGATGCGTACGCACTACCGTGGTCAACATTCAAGCACTTGATGAACGAGAAGTACCGTCCCAGAACCGAGGTCAATAAGCTCAAGACAGAACTTAGAGGGTTACGAACCCAAGGATTTGATATTACCACGTACGAAAGAAGATTCACAGAATTGTGCCTATTGTGTCCGGGAGCATTCGAAGATGAGGAAGAGAAGATCGACGCGTTTGTGAAAGGATTACCGGAAAGAATCCAAGAAGATATAAGTTCACACGAGCCCGCCTCCATACAAAAGGCATGTAGAATGGCTCACAAACTAGTGAACCAGATTGAAGAAAGAATTAAAGAACAGACTGCTGAAGAGGCCAATGTGAAGCAAGTCAAAAGAAAATGGGAGGAAAACGGTGATAAGAATCACCAATACAACAACAACAGCAATTACAACAATAATCGCAACAATTATCCCAACAATCGCAACATCAATCGCAACTACAACAAACAGCCCAACAACAACAACAATAACTACAACAATCATCCCAACAACAATAATAACCGCAACAACAACAACAATCAGAAGCAGCTATGCCAAAGGTGTGAAAAGTATCACTCAGGGTTCTGCACCAAATTTTGCAACAAGTGTAAAAGAAATGGTCATAGCGCGGCGAAGTGTGAGGTCTACGGACCAGGGGTTAATAGAACGAAAGGAACAAATGGTGTCGGAACGAGTAATGGCGGAGCAAGTAGTGTCGGAGCAAGTTATGCAAATGTAGTTTGTTATAAATGTGGAAAACCGGGCCACATTATTAGAAATTGCCCGAACCAGGAGAACACGAATGGACAAGGCCGCGGAAGAGTTTTCAATATTAATACGGTAGAGGCACAGGAAGACCCGGAGCTTGTTACGTGTATGTTTCTTATTGACAATAAATCTGCTTATGTTTTATTTGATTCGGGTGCGGATAGAAGCTATATGACTAGAGATTTTTGTGCTAAATTAAGTTGTCCATTGACGCCTTTGGATAGTAAATTTTTACTCGAATTAGCAAATGGTAAATTAATTTCAGCAGATAATATATGTCGGAATCGAGAAATTAAACTGGTTAGCGAAACATTTAATATTGATTTGATACCAGTAGAGTTAGGGAGTTTTGATGTGATAATCGGTATGGACTGGTTGAAAGAAGTGAAAGCAGAGATCGTTTGTTACAAAAATGCAATTTGCATTATACGAGAAAAAGGAAAACCCTTAATGGTGTACGGAGAAAAGGGCAACACGAAGCTACATCTTATTAGTAATTTGAAGGCACAAAAACTAATAAGAAAAGGTTGCTATGCTGTTCTAGCACACGTCGAGAAAGTACAAACTGAAGAAAAGAGCATCAATGATGTTCCCGTCGCAAAAGAATTTCCCGATGTATTTCCGAAAGAATTACCGGGATTACCCCCACATCGATCCGTTGAATTTCAAATAGATCTTGTACCAGGAGCTGCACCAATAGCTCGTGCTCCTTACAGACTCGCACCCAGCGAGATGAAAGAACTGCAAAGCCAATTACAAGAACTTTTAGAGCGTGGTTTCATTCGACCAAGCACATCACCGTGGGGAGCTCCTGTTTTGTTTGTCAAGAAGAAAGATGGTACATTCAGGTTGTGTATCGACTACCGAGAGTTGAACAAACTTACCATCAAGAACCACTACCCACTACCGAGAATCGACGACTTATTTGATCAACTACAAGGCTCGTCTGTTTATTCAAAGATTGACTTACGTTCCGGGTATCATCAAATGCGGGTGAAAGAAGATGATATTCCAAAGACAGCTTTCAAAACACGTTACGATTATTACGAGTTTATGGTCATGCCGTTTGGTTTAACTAATGCACCAGCTGTGTTCATGGACCTTATGAACCGAGTGTGTGGACCATACCTTGACAAGTTTGTCATTGTTTTCATTGATGACATACTTATTTACTCAAAGAATGACCAAGAACACGGTGAACATTTGAGAAAGGTGTTAGAAGTATTGAGGAAGGAAGAATTGTACGCTAAGTTTTCAAAGTGTGCATTTTGGTTGGAAGAAGTTCAATTCCTCGGTCACATAGTGAACAAAGAAGGTATTAAGCTGGATCCGGCAAAGATAGAAACTGTTGAAAAGTGGGAAACCCCGAAAACTCCGAAACACATACGCCAGTTTTTAGGACTAGCTGGTTACTACAGAAGGTTCATCCAAGACTTTTCCAGAATAGCAAAACCCTTGACTGCATTAACGCATAAAGGGAAGAAATTTGAATGGAATGATGAACAAGAGAAAGCGTTTCAGTTATTGAAGAAAAAGCTAACTACGGCACCTATATTGTCATTGCCTGAAGGGAATGATGATTTTGTGATTTATTGTGACGCATCAAAGCAAGGTCTCGGTTGTGTATTAATGCAACGAACGAAGGTGATTACTTATGCGTCTAGACAATTGAAGATTCACGAACAAAATTATACGACGCATGATTTGGAATTAGGCGCGATTGTTTTTGCATTAAAGACTTGGAGGCACTACTTATATGGGGTCAAAAGTATTATATATACCGACCACAAAAGTCTTCAACACATATTTAATCAGAAACAACTGAATATGAGGCAGCGTAGGTGGATTGAATTATTGAATGATTACAACTTTGAGATTCGTTACCACCCGGGGAAGGCAAATGTGGTAGCCGATGCCTTGAGCAGGAAGGACAGAGAACCCATTCGAGTAAAATCTATGAATATAATGATTCATAATAACCTTACTACTAAAATAAAGGAGGCGCAACAAGGAGTTTTAAAAGAGGGAAATTTAAAGGATGAAATACCCAAAGGATCGGAGAAGCATCTTAATATTAGGGAAGACGGAACCCGGTATAGGGCTGAAAGGATTTGGGTACCAAAATTTAGAGATATGAGAGAAATGGTACTTAGAGAAGCTCATAAAACCAGATACTCAATACATCCTGGAATGGGGAAGATGTACAAGGATCTCAAGAAACATTTTTGGTGGCCGGGTATGAAAGCCGATGTTGCTAAATACGTAGGAGAATGTTTGACGTGTTCTAAGGTCAAAGCTGAGCATCAGAAACCATCAGGTCTACTTCAACAACCCGAAATCCCGGAATGGAAATGGGAAAATATTACCATGGATTTCATCACTAAATTGCTAAGGACTGCAAGTGGTTTTGATACTATTTGGGTAATAGTTGATCGTCTCACCAAATCAGCACACTTTCTGCCAATAAGAGAAGATGACAAGATGGAGAAGTTAGCACGACTGTATTTGAAGGAAGTCGTCTCCAGACATGGAATACCAATCTCTATTATCTCTGATAGGGATGGCAGATTTATTTCAAGATTCTGGCAGACATTACAGCAAGCATTAGGAACTCGTCTAGACATGAGTACTGCCTATCATCTACAAACTGATGGGCAAAGCGAAAGGACGATACAAACGCTTGAAGACATGCTACGAGCATGTGTTATTGATTTCGGAAACAGTTGGGATCGACATCTACCGTTAGCAGAATTTTCCTACAACAACAGCTACCATTCAAGCATTGAGATGGCGCCGTTTGAAGCACTTTATGGTAGGAAGTGCAGGTCTCCGATTTTTTGGAGTGAAGTGGGGGATAGACAGATTACGGGTCCGGAGATAATACAAGAAACTACCGAGAAGATCATCCAAATTCAACAACGGTTGAAAACCGCCCAAAGTCGACAAAAGAGCTACGCTGACATTAAAAGAAAAGATATAGAATTTGAAATTGGAGAGATGGTCATGCTTAAAGTTGCACCTTGGAAAGGCGTTGTTCGATTTGGTAAACGAGGGAAATTAAATCCAAGGTATATTGGACCATTCAAGACTATTGATCGTGTCGGACCAGTAGCTTACCGACTTGAGTTACCTCAACAACTCGCGGCTGTACATAACACTTTCCACGTCTCGAATTTGAAGAAATGTTTTGCTAAAGAAGATCTCACTATTCCGTTAGATGAAATCCAAATCAACGAAAAACTTCAATTCATCGAAGAACCCGTCGAAATAATGGATCGTGAGGTTAAAAGACTTAAGCAAAACAAGATACCAATTGTTAAGGTTCGATGGAATGCTCGTAGAGGACCCGAGTTCACCTGGGAGCGTGAAGATCAGATGAAGAAGAAATACCCGCATCTATTTCCAGAAGATTCGTCAACACCTTCAACAGCTTAAAATTTCGGGACGAAATTTATTTAACGGGTAGGTACTGTAGTGACCCGAACTTTTCTATGTTTATATATATTAATTGAGATTGATATTTACATGATTAAATGTTTCCAACATGTTAAGCAATCAAACTTGTTAAGACTTGATTAATTGAAATATGTTTCATATAGACAATTGACCACCCAAGTTGACCGGTGATTCACGAACGTTAAAACTTGTAAAAACTATATGATGACATATATATGGATATATATATAGTTAACATGATACTATGATAAGTAAACATATCATAAATTATATTAACAATGAACTACATATGTAAAAACAAGACTACTAACTTAATGATTTTTAAACGAGACATATATGTAACGATTATCGTTGTAAAGAAATTTAATGTATATATATCATATTAAGAGATAGTCATACATGATAATATCATGATAATATTATAATTTAAAATCTCATTTGATATTATAAACATTGGGTTAACAACATTTAACAAGATCGTTAACCTAAAGGTTTCAAAACAACACTTACATGTAACGACTAACGATGACTTAACGACTCAGTTAAAATGTATATACATGTAGTGTTTTAATATGTATTTATACACTTTTGAAAGACTTCAATACACTTATCAAAATACTTCTACTTAATAAAAATGCTTACAATTACATCCACGTTCAGTTTCATCAACAATTCTACTCGTATGCACCCGTATTCGTACTCGTACAATACACAGCTTTTAGATGTATGTACTATTGGTATATACACTCCAATGATCAGCTCTTAGCAGCCCATGTGAGTCACCTAACACATGTTCGAACCATCATTTGGCAACTAGCATGAAAATATCTCATAAAATTACAAAAATATGAGTAATCATTCATGACTTATTTACATGAAAACAAAATTACATATTCTTTATATCTAATCCATACACCAACGACCAAAAACACCTAAAAACACTTTCATTCTTCAATTTTCTTCATCTAATTGATCTCTCTCAAGTTCTATCTTCAAGTTCTAAGTGTTCTTCATATATTCTACAAGTTCTAGTTACATAAAATCAAGATTACTTTCAAGTTTGCTAGCTCACTTCCAATCTTGTAAGGTGATCATCCAACCTCAAGAAATCTTTGTTTCTTACAGTAGGTTATCATTCTAATACAAGGTAATAATCATATTCAAACTTTGGTTCAATTTCTATAACTATAACAATCTTATTTCAAGTGATGATCTTACTTGAACTTGTTTTCGTGTCATGATTCTGCTTCAAGAACTTCGATCCATCCAAGGATCCGTTGAAGCTAGATCCATTTTTCTCTTTTCCAGTAGGTTTATCCAAGGAACTTAAGGTAGTAATGATTTTCATAACATCATTCGATTCATACATATAAAGCTATCTTATTTGAAGGTTTAAACTTGTAATCACTAGAACATAGTTTAGTTAATTCTAAACTTGTTCGCAAACAAAAGTTAATCCTTCTAACTTGACTTTTAAAATCAACTAAACACATGTTCTATATCTATATGATATGCTAACTTAATGATTTAAAACCTGGAAACACGAAAAACACCGTAAAACCGGATTTACGCCGTCGTAGTAACACCGCGGGCTGTTTTGGGTTAGTTAATTAAAAACTATGATAAACTTTGATTTAAAAGTTGTTATTCTGAGAAAATGATTTTTATTATGAACATGAAACTATATCCAAAAATTATGGTTAAACTCAAAGTGGAAGTATGTTTTCTAAAATGGTCATCTAGACGTCGTTCTTTCGACTGAAATGACTACCTTTACAAAAACGACTTGTAACTTATTTTTCCGACTATAAACCTATACTTTTTGTATTTAGATTCATAAAATAGAGTTCAATATGAAACCATAGCAATTTGATTCACTCAAAACGGATTTATAATGAAGAAGTTATGGGTAAAACAAGATTGGATAATTTTTCTCATTTTAGCTACGTGAAAGTTGGTAACAAATCTATTCCAACCATAACTTAATCAACTTGTATTGTATATTATGTAATCTTGAGATACCATAGACACGTATACAATGTTTCGACCTATCATGTCGACACATCTATATATATTTCGGAACAACCATAGACACTCTATATGTGAATGTTGGAGTTAGCTATATAGGGTTGAGGTTGATTCCAAAATATATATAGTTTGAGTTGTGATCAATACTGAGATACGTATACACTGGGTCGTGGATTGATTCAAGATAATATTTATCGATTTATTTCTGTACATCTAACTGTGGACAACTAGTTGTAGGTTACTAACGAGGACAGCTGACTTAATAAACTTAAAACATCAAAATATATTAAAAGTGTTGTAAATATATTTTGAACATACTTTGATATATATGTATATATTGTTATAGGTTCGTGAATCAACCAGTGGCCAAGTCTTACTTCCCGACGAAGTAAAAATTTGTGAAAGTGAGTTATAGTCCCACTTTTAAAATCTAATATTTTTGAGATGAGAATACATGCAGGTTTTATAAATGATTTACAAAATAGACACAAGTACGTGAAACTACATTCTATGGTTGAATAATTGAAATCGAATATGACCCTTTTTATTAAGTCTGGTAATCTAAGAATTAGCGAACAGACACCCTAATTGACGCGAATCCTAAAGATAGATCTATTGGGCCTAACAAACCCCATCCAAAGTACCGGATTCTTTAGTACTTCGAAATTTATATCATATCCGAAGGGTGTCCCGGAATGATGGGGATATTCTTATATATGCATCTTGTTAATGTCGGTTACCAGGTGTTCACCATATGAATGATTTTTATCTCTATGTATGGGATGTGTATTGAAATATGAAATCTTGTGGTCTATTATTATGATTTGATATATATAGGTTAAACCTATAACTCACCAACATTTTTGTTGACGTTTTAAGCATGTTTATTCTCAGGTGATTATTAAGAGCTTCCGCTGTCGCATACTTAAATAAGGACGAGATTTGGAGTCCATGCTTGTATGATATTGTGTAAAAACTGCATTCAAGAAACTTATTTTGTTGTAACATATTTGTATTGTAAACCATTATGTAATGGTCGTGTGTAAACAGGATATTTTAGATTATCATTATTTGATAATCTACGTAAAGCTTTTTAAACCTTTATTGATGAAATAAAGGTTATGGTTTGTTTTAAAATGAATGCAGTCTTTGAAAAACGTCTCATATAGAGGTCAAAACCTCGCAACGAAATCAATTAATATGGAACGTTTTTAATCAATAAGAACGAGACATTTCACACATTACCATGGATTTTATCACAAAGTTACCAAAGACGGCGAGAACCCAATTTGATTCAATTTGGGTGATAGTTGACCGATTGACAAAAAGTGCTTTGTTTCTTCCCATTCGGGAAGCGATATCGTCGGAGACCTTGGCTAAATTGTTTATCAAGGAAGTAGTCGCTCGACATGGGGTTCCTATATCTATTATTTCGGATCGAGATACCCGTTTTACATCTCGGTTTTGATAAAAGTTTCATGACGATATGGGTACACAATTAAAATTGAGCACGGCGTATCATCCTCAAATGGACGGTCAAACCGAACGTACGAATCAAACATTAGAGGATATATTACGGGAGTGTATTATTGATTTCGGTGGTAGTTGGGACGAGCACTTGCCTTTGGTGAAATTCTCGTACAATAATAGTTATCATACTAGTATCTGGATGCCACCGTATGAGATGCTTTATGGGAGAAGGTGTCGAACTCTGATTTGTTGGGGTGAAGTGGGACAAAAGGAAATCGGGAGTACCGATTTTGTTTTAGAAACGAATAGCAAAATCGATATGATTCGGGCTCATTTGAAAAAGGTGCAAGATAGAAAAAAGTTGTATGCCGACAAACGTAGGCGAATGATCGAATTCCAAGAAGGTGACCTGGTGATGCTTAAGGTTTCGCCATGGAAAGGTATTATTCGGTTACGAAAACGGGAAAAGTTAGCCCCTCGGTTTATTGGCCCATTTAAAGTTTTAGCTCGGGTTGGCGAAGTTGCGTATCGTTTAGAATTACCCGAAGAACTTGCGAGGATCCATAATACATTCCATGTTTCCCATCTCCGTAAGTGTCTTGCGGATGATTCATCATGGGTACCATTAGATGAGATTGAGCTAAATAATAAGTTGGAGTATGTTGAGGAGCCGATTGCTATACTCGACAAGAAGGTCAAAAGATTGAGAAATAAAGTGGTTAGGACTTTTAAAGTTCAATGGCATCGTAGTAAAGGTTTCGAGTTTACTTGGGAGCCCGAAGAGTTTGTTATGCGGCTTGGATTGCGAGGTCGCAATCCGGTACAAGTGGGGGAGAGTTGTAAGATCCTGTTTTCCCAGGTGCTTTGGACGCCGTCCAAATTGGTGGGACGCCGTCCCATTGTGAAGGGCTGGATGCCGTCCAGATTAGCTGGCAGGCCAGCTGCCTTGTTTTTAGATATTTTAAGTGGGTATTTTGGTAAATTCACTTGGAGAACGAATTTAAGGCCTTAGATCAGTTGGTGGAGCCTCATTCACTCCATTATCAACCATGTCATAACCCAACCTTAACCATAAGGACGAATACAATAACATAAGATTTCATCGCGAGGTATTGACCTCTATATGCGACGTTTTTCAAAAACTGCATTCGTTTTTACAATACAAACCATAACTTTTATTACAAATACAAGGTTTAAACAACATAATAACGATTATCATTTAGCGATAATCTTAGCCTTACAAACTTTACATGTGATGATAACAACACGATTTCCAACGTATTTTACATTACAAATTCTCCGATATGCAGTTTTATTTTTGACACAAATATGCATACTCAAGATCTTGCTTAAATTCAACATGTTGCAACGGAAGCTTTTAGTTATCACCTGAGAATAAACATGCTTAAAACGTCAACATAAAGTTGGTGAGATATAGGTTTAATGCCGGCAGCGTTATAAATATAGACCACAAGATTTCATATTTAAACGTTTTAATAAAAATATTCTAAGTTGTTGAGCACTTGATAACCATACTTAACATTTAATCAACGTCGCATATTCCCTTTATTATGAAATCTTACTACACCGTACCAAGTGTAGTCACCGAAACGAAGTACTGTGCAACCGTTGAATACTGGTTGTAACGACCCTGGATTTTCCAACGTTTATTTATTAATAATTATTATTATTAATACGTGTGATTAAACGAATGTATGTGATTACATTTACATGTTGTCATGATTGCCCGAACTTGACTTTAATTGCCCGAAACGTCTTTGTGACACCCGAAACTTTCACGAATAATATTTTTAGATATTATTTACATTCATGATTAGTTTTATTAATCATTTTATTTAACTATGGTGATTAGTTAGTTACATGGTCTTCATTTGGATTCATTTGTTAATTACACACAACTTGGGCTTTTAATTGAACATGGGCTTATAAAGCCCACCCTACACTCCTTAGTTGAACTAATTAGCCCATCTAGATATGTAAGTAATACTTGTGAGTATCATTTTAAGTGTAACTTGTTAGTTTGAAAGAATTGGAATCTAGTTGCTCTTAATTCCCATGTAAACCATCCTTTTAACCAACTTTTGAAGCTTTGCATACTAGTGACCAAAGAACCAAGCCATCCCCTCTTGTGAGGCTGCTGGCCGTCGACTTTATGGGAGGGGAGAGGGAGTTCAAAATTCATTTCTTGTATTACTTCTCATCTTACTCTCTCACTTTTCACATACACACTTTCACTTGCAATTTTTTTCTCTCATTTCTTTCCCTCTTTCTCTCTAACTCTTGTAAGTTTTATGAGGCTTTTCTTCTTTTCTTTTTGCTTGTCAAAACCAAAACATATGCATCTCATCATCATCAATACTTGTTCTTGTTTAATATTTGATTACTTGTAGTTACTAGTTGTTGTTACTTTGTTACTTACTTACATATACAAGAATCAAACTCATTAGTTTCATTCTTCATTTATCTTGTAATTTCAAGAACAACAAGAACATAAACTTTCTAGTTATGTTCTACACTTGTTAATTTTAAAAGATTAATGTTCATGTGTTGAAATCATACTTGTGAATCATGTTTGTAAACTTTAAGGTTTACATTCTTAAAGATCAAATTTTGGTTTGAATCTTTAAAGTATGAAACTCATGAACTTATTTACTTGTTTATTTAGTTTTACTTGCACTTTAATTTTATGATTTTGGTTGTTGTTGGTCAAGTACTACAAGTTAGTCTTGATCTCATATCTCTTGGAACTAAAAGTTAACTTAAAAGTTCAAGAACATGTAAATAAGTTTTCTTTAAATATAACTTTGTATACTTATGCTTGATCTAGACTTTTGGGTCTTGGATCTTCAAGATCAAACTAGGAACTTTGTTCCACATCTTAAGATCTTGATTAGTTAGTTTACTTTCAAGTTTGTAACTTGTTATTAGCTTTAAAGTTCATGTATGTGTTAGATCTAAGACTTGATGTAACTTTGGTTCATCAAACTTCATACAACTCTTAAGTGAGTTGTGCTTCATGTCTTAGACTTGCACAAGAGTTATGATGGTCAAAACTTGGTAAATATGATGTAAACACATCAATGAGTTGTACACTTGCAGCTATAGGTATCAAGGATGAGAACCATGATGAACATCAAACACCAAACCCACCGGAACCCATTATTTTTCTGCTTACTGTTCTGCTGTTTCTGTAACAGACTATTAGACTTGGGCTGTTGTAATTATGATTTTCAAATATCTCTTTTCGATTAGATAACTTTTCATATAAGACTCATCTTAATCCGAGTTACGGTTTAGGATTTATGGCCCTCCGATCGTCACTATGTCCTTTTAACGTTGTGCAGAAATTTCTGACTTACTCGCACTTAGACTGTCACCACGGTCAAACGAAGACGAGTTTGCTTCTGTAAATTTTACCACACTTAAAGGACTCATATACGGAGCCATGGCCACTGGTCTCACCTTAATTCAGTAAGGGTAGAGGCCGTGGTGACTGATTGAAGTCAGCCTTTGTTTTAAACTACTTTCATAAACGAAACTTACTTTACGCCTTTTGTTTGATGATGAATGATGATGAACCTTAAGACCTTATTTACATACTTTTAAACCTATTCGGACGATTTACTGACTTAGTACTATTTGACTTAGGTTGAGGACCTTCGGACCGATTACTTGCGCACCTTTTCCGAGCCGACTTTACGACTACATTATCATTGTGAGTTATAGCATTCCCTTTTTACTTTAACTTATTTTGGGAACTGAGAATACATGCGGATTTTATGTTTTACATACTAGGCACGAGTACTTAAACTTTATATATGTGTGGGTTATACAACGGCATAAACATTCCCTTTAGCTCGGTAACGTTTAATCATTGGTTTTTGAACCGTGAACGCGAATCTTAGATATGGATCCATAGGGTTTGACATCCCCACTTGGGCTAGTAGCGCTAGCATTTAACGAGTGTTTAATACTTCGTAGACATACGCACTTGCCAAGTGTACTTTCAGGGGTTATAAACGTTAAGTTAGTTACCAAGTGCCCACGGTTAACATATACTTTATCATACTGTTTTGAAACGCTCTTTGTAGCACTGAAATCTCGTGGCCTACCTTACTTACTGTTATACTTAAACTATAGCTCACCAACCTTTGTGTTGATGTTTTTAAGCATGTTTTTCTCAGGTGCTTGAGGTTAGCTTCCGCTGTGTACTAGTCGTGCTGTAGACACCCGCTGCTTAGAGTTGTCATCGCATGAACTACTTTACCTTGCATTCAAACTTTAGTACTTTTGAACCATGACTTGTAATGACTATTGTGGTCACATACACTTATTATTTGCTTCTACTTAGTGAAGCATGCTTTTGGATTGTAAAACATTCGATGTTGGTTTAGACATCACTTTATTTATGAATACAAACTCTTTTTGAACATGCATATAGTACTTAACCTTGTAATGATCCTGTTGTTGATGATTCGTACATGATGATTTTGTACGGGGCATCACATTTGGTATCAGAGCATTGGTTTTAGGGAATTAGGTTGCATTAGTGAGTCTAAGATCGACCCGAGTAGGATTCACTAATAGTACTAATCTACAACTTGCTAGTTTACTTGTTTCCGCTGAACTTACTGCATGCTGCTGCTTGCTTTTACTACTATATGCCGTATGCTACTGCATGATTTCAGTACTGTATGATATTACTTGCTTTCGATTGCATGCTACTTCTGTACGACTCGTTATTATTGCCATGCTACTTATTTTTATACATGATTTAAACTGTTGCCCTAATACGTGCTTGCTTTATGACTTACTGACATGGAAAATTTATTTTCCTTGTTCAGATGTCGGATGTACCACCTGCTAGCGTTTTGGGCAGTTTAGACTCGTCAGCCGCCCCACCTGCTTCCGTTGCCGATCCACCGATCCCGATATGCACGAGTGACCCCGGCGCTTCATCTTCCGGGACTAGCAACCAGTCGCTTGCACCAGTGGCTACTATTGACGGACACGTGGACCCTACGGAGATTCCAGCTCCATCTGCTCCCGGACCCTCGGGGTCACAGCCCAGCATCGGTGGTGTTGTGATCCCCGCGGAGATCGGGGAAGGGCCATTCTATAACCATATGCGCATGCCTTGCCGACGCGCTCCAGATGGACGTTTAGTACCGATTCAGCCATTCAGACACAGAGAGATGTTAGCCACCTTCAGACTGCCAGTTCATCACCCGTGTCACCACCACATGATTCGGATGACTCATCATCCGTCGATTCTTCATCAGATGATTCTTCATCAGAATCCAGTGACGACGAGGACCCTGCTGACGTACATATACAGGCACCCTCCACCCCGCCGAAGAAGCGGTACCATCCTGATGGCACCGTCATTCCAGGGGTGAATGGAGGTCGTGCTTTCACTGACGCTTTTGGTCGGCATCGGAGGGTTACTGCCCGTAAGCGGCTTGTGCCGTACCCTGCCGACCCACTCATACGTAAGGCACCTCGTTACGTGCTGACTATTTCTGGAGCCGGGACATCTGCACCTCGTTTCGTGAGGTCTGCACCACCGGCACCACCGGCACCACCTGCACCACCAGCACCGCCTGCCCCACCATCTCCCACTGTCGAGGAATTGACAAGGGAGGTGGGAATCCTCCGAGCTCGGGTTACTGAGCTCGAGGAGCAGTTGGCTCAGGTTTTAGACATCCTACACCCACCTCCACCGTAGGACCTTTTGTATTAGATTTCATGGTGTAATCTAGTTGTAGTTTCATATTTCACTTATGTATTGTACGAATCTATCATGATGTATGAAACTTATTATTAATGAATGAAAACTTTGTAATGTTACTTTTTGCACAAGTGTTCTATTTACGTTACTGTATGGTGTTTTGCGGTACTTGTATCAACTTGCGTTACTTAATTAACATGTGTTGTGCTGTTTACATGTTGGTTGTTATACACTATATTATTATATATTGAATGCTGGATTTTGACTTGAGTCAAAATGTTTGTATAGAACACCATGGCTAACGGTCGATCCACACCTACTGCTGCTCAAATTGAAGAGATGATCCAAGAACGTGTAGCCGCAGCCCTAGCAGAAAGAAACCTCTAAGCTCCACCGCCACCACCACCGGTTGTCCCACCCGTTCGAAATGGGTGTACTTACAAGGAATTCCAGAGCTGCAAACCACATAACTTCAGTGGAACTGAGGGACCGGTTGGTCTCACCAGATGTTTCGAGAAACTTGAATCAGTATTTCGAGTTAACAACTGTTCGGAGGACAGCAAAACCAAATTTGCTTCTTGCACGCTATCTGACAGCGCGCTCACATGGTGGAACACCATGGCACAGGCACAAGGCATTGATGAGGCGTATGCTATGCCATGGGAAGCATTTAAGTATGCCATGATTGAGGAGTATTGTCTGAGAACCGAAATACAAAAGTTGGAGATGGAATTCATGCAGTTAAAGGCCGTTGGAAACGACCTTGATAGTTACAACAGGAGATTTTTGGAACTAGCCCTGATGTGTCCGACAATGGTCACCCCGGAATTCAAACGAATGGAAAGGTACTTCTGGGGACTCCCTAAGAGCATTAAGGGAAACGTCACCTCATCCAAACCCCCGAATGTTCCCGAAGCGATGCGCATGGCGCATACTTTAATGAATCAAATAACCATTGATGAACTGGAGAAAACTAAGTCTGAAGCGGGTACTAGTGAGAAACGCAAATGGGATAACCACAACAACAACAACAACAACAACAACAACAACAGGGGAAGAAACTATGAATAGAACCCGGCGAAACGACATGAGGGTTTCAGAGGAAACAACAACGGTGGAAACCCCAACCCCAACAACAATACCAACTCCAACCCGAACTACAAGGGAACCCTACCTCAATGCAAGAGGTGTTACAAACACCACACTAGGTATTGCAATGTTGTCTACGAGAAGTGCCAACGGGCTGGGCATATCGGGAAGGACTGCAAGGTCACCACTTTGAATGGGAAGCCGAACACCAATGGGCTGAAGAAGTGCTACGAATGCGGGCAGACGGGCCATTTCAGAAATGCGTGTCCAAATAAGCGAAAAGATGGCGGACCACCCCGCGCTAGAGCTTTCAATGTTAATGCAAGGGACGCATGCGAAAACCCCGACTTGGTGACAGGTATATTCGAAATCAACAATCTTTTAGCTTCTGTCTTGTTTGATACTGGTGCGGATAGAAGTTATGTATGTAGACATTTTTGCGATAAGATTAATTGGTCATTAGTCCAGTTAAAAGAGAGTATGCTTGTCGAGGTCGCCAATGGAAAACTTGAAAAGGTTGACCATATTAGTCGTGGAGCTATTATCAACATAGCTGGTTCAGATTTCGAAATTGACTTGATACCTATCAAACTGGGAAGTTTTGACGTGATCGCTGGTATGGATTGGTTGAGTAAGATAAGGGCCGATATTATCTGTGGAGATAAAGCACTTCGCATACCATAAGGAGATGGAGAACCACTGGTGATCTATGGAGAGAGATGTACCTCGAAGTTGAACCTCATTAGTTGCATGAAAGCGCAAAAGATTATGAAGAAGGGACGTTTTGCTGTCTTAGCACATGTGAAAGCGGTAGAAACTGAGGAGAAGAGTGTGAACGACGTTTGAATTGTGAATGAATTTTCCGATTTCTTCCCTGAGGAATTGCCTGGATTACCGCCGCAGAGAGCAGTAGAGTTTCAGATTGATTTAGTGCCAGGAGCTGCACCTGTAGCTCTCGCACCTTATAGACTCGCTCCTTCCGAGATGCAAGAATTACAGAGCCAACTACAAGAACTACTTGACCGTGGATTTATCCAACCAAGTTTCTCGCCTTGGGGCGCACCTGTGTTGTTTGTGAAGAAGAAGGATGGATCCTTCCGTATGTGTATCGACTATCGTGAACTCAACAAATTGACTATCAAGAATCGGTATCCCCTTCCACGAATTGACGATCTTTTTGACCAACTACATGGATCGAGTGTTTACTCTAAGATTGATTTGCGATCCAGATATCACCAGCTGAGGGTAAAGGAAAGTGACGTGATGAAAACTGCATTCAGGACCCGTTATGGTCATTATGAGTTTCTCGTGATGCCATTCGGATTGACCAATGCACCTGCCGTGTTCATGGACCTCATGAATCGTGTCTGCAAGCCGTACTTGGATAAGTTTGTTATCATCTTCATAGATGATATCCTCATCTACTCTAAGAGCGAAGAAGAGCATGAGCAACACCTCCGACTTGTACTTGAACTCTTAAGACAAGAGCAACTTTACGCCAAATTCTCCAAGTGCGAATTTTGGTTGAAGGAAGTACAATTTCTGGGTCATGTCGTGAGCGACCAGGGTATCAAAGTCAATCCCGCCAAGATTGAAGCCATCAGCAAGTGGGAGACCCCCACTACTCCGACACATATTCGCCGATTCCTAGGTCTCGCTGGTTACTACCGAAGGTTCATCGAAGGATTTTCTCTGATTGCGCATCCTTTGACCGCGCTGACTCACAAGGGCAAGAAGTTCATTTGGGAACCCGCACACGAATCAGCATTCCAAACTTTGAAGAAGAAGAAGTTAACCACCGCACCTATCCTATCACTTCCTGAGGGCAGTGACAACTTTGTTGTTTATTGCGATGCATCGAAAAGTGGTTTTGGTTGTGTACTGATGCAACGATCAAAGGTTATTGCCTATGCTTCTCGCCAATTGAAGATTCACGAGCGGAACTACACTACTCACGATCTTGAACTTGGAGCCATTGTCTTTGCGCTCAAATTGTGGAGATACTATTTGTATGGAACTAAGAGCACTATCTTCACCGATCACAAGAGTCTCCAGCACATCTTTAATCAGAAGTAATTGAATATGAGACAGCGTCGATGGATCAAGATGCTCAACGACTACGATTGTGAACTCCGTTATCACCCTGGCAAGGCCAATGTTGTAGCTGACGCTTTAAGCCGAAAGGAGAGGACGGCACCTCTTCGTGTTAGGGCTCTGAACATCACCATCCATTCGAACCTCAACAACCAGATCAGAGTAGCCCAAGATGAGGCTCTCAAGGAGGAGAACATATCTCATGAACATTTGAACATACTTGTCTCTCGATTCGAGGTTAGGGAGTCTGGACTCCGATGTTATGCCGGAAGAATTTGGGTACCTCTTTATGGAGATCTACGGAACCTCATACTTGATGAAGCACACAAATTGAGATATTCGATTCACCCTGGTGTGGGCAAGATGTATCACAACCTTAAAGAACAGTATTGGTGGCCGAATCTTAAAAAGGACGTTGCGACTTATGTTGGTAAGTGTTTGACTTGCTCAAAGGTTAAAGCCGAGCATCAGAGACCTTCTGGTTTACTTCAACAGCCGGAGATCCCACAATGGAAGTGGGAAAGGATCACAATGGACTTCATCACAAAGCTGCCAAAGACGGTGGGCGGATACGATACTATTTGGGTTATTGTTGACCGCCTTACCAAATCTGCACACTTCCTAGCGATGAAGGAAACGGATATGATGGAGAGACTTGCTCAACTTTACATTAAAGAGGTTGTATCTCATCACGGTGTACCTTTATCGATCATCTCATATCGCGATCCCCGTTTTGTCTCTAGATTTTGGCGTTCTTTGCAAGAAGCCATGGGAACTCGTCTTGACATGAGTACTGCTTATCATCCTCAGATTGACGGGCAAAGTGAACGAACGATTCAGACCTTGGAGGACATGTTACGTGCATGTGTCATAGATTTTGGAAAGGCTTGGGAAAGACATTTGCCACTCGCCGAATTCTCGTACAACAACAGTTATCACTCTAGCATTAATGCTGCACCTTTTGAAGTATTGTATGGCTGTAAGTGTCGATCTCCTATTTGTTGGGCTGAAGTAGGCGAAAAGCAAATCACCGGACCCGAGGTAGTCCACAAAACGACAGAGAAAATTGCTCAGATTCAAGCTAGACTTAAGACTGCCCGCGATCGTCAAAAGAGTTATGCCGATCTTAAACATAAGGACTTTGAATTCAATGTTGGTGATCGTGTAATGTTGAAGGTTGCACCTTGGAAAGGTGTGATCCGTTTTGGAAAACGTGGAAAGTTAAACCCACGATACATTGGCCCTTTTGAGATCTTGGAACGTGTTGGACCCGTTGCTTACCGTTTAGATCTACCAGCACAATTAAGCTCAGTTCATCCTACCTTTCATGTATCAAACTTGAAGAAGTGTCTTGCTGCACCCGAACTTATCATACCACTTGAGGAACTTACAATTGACAACAAACTTCACTTTGTGGAAGAACCTGTTGAAATTATGGATCGTGAGATCAAAACTTTGAATCGCAACAAGATTCCTATCATCCGAGTGCGATGGAATGCCAAA
The DNA here is from genome assembly GCF_046630445.1 of Rutidosis leptorrhynchoides. NCBI lineage: Eukaryota > Viridiplantae > Streptophyta > Magnoliopsida > Asterales > Asteraceae > Rutidosis > Rutidosis leptorrhynchoides. The sequence goes on from NC_092341.1 coordinate 251,220,161, forward strand.
CGAGGACCTGAGTTTACTTGGGAGCGAGAGGATCAAATGATGCTGAAGTATCCTCACCTTTTCCCAACTCCTCCATCTACCTCAGCTTAAATTTCGGGACGAAATTTTCTTTAACAGGTGGGTAATGTAACGACCCTCTTGTGAGGCTACTGGCCGTCAAGTTTATGGGAGGGGAGAGGGAGTTCAAAATTCATTTCTTGTATTACTTCTCATCTTACTCTCTCACTTTTCACATACACACTTTCACTTGCAATTTTTTTTCTCTCATTTCTTTCCCTCTTTCTCTCTAACTCTTGTAAGTTTTATGAGGCTTTTCTTCTCTTCTTTTTGCTTGTCAAAACCGAACCATATGCATCTCATCATCATCAATACTTGTTCTTGTTTAATGTTTGATTACTTGTAGTTACTAGTTGTTGTTACTTTGTTACTTACTTACATATACAAGAATCAAACTCATTAGTTTCATTCTTCATTTATCTTGTAATTTCAAGAACAACAAGAACATAAACTTTCTAGTTATGTTCTACACTTGTTAATTTTAAAAGATTAATGTTCATGTGTTGAAATCATACTTGTGAATCATGTTTGTAAACTTTAAGGTTTACATTCTTAAAGATCAAATTTTGGTTTGAATCTTTAAAGTATGAAACTCATGAACTTATTTACTTGTTTATTTAGTTTTACTTGCACTTTAATTTTATGATTTTGGTTGTTGTTGGTCAAGTACTACAAGTTAGTCTTGATCTCATATCTCTTGGAACTAAAAGTTAACTTAAAAGTTCAAGAACATGTAAATAAGTTTTCTTTAAATATAACTTTGTATACTTATGCTTGATCTAGACTTTTGGGTCTTGGATCTTCAAGATCAAACTAGGAACTTTGTTCCACATCTTAAGATCTTGATTAGTTAGTTTACTTTCAATTTTGTAACTTGTTATAAGCTTTAAAGTTCATGTATGTGTTAGATCTAAGACTTGATGTAACTTTGGTTCATCAAACTTCATACAACTCTTAAGTGAATTGTGCTTCATGTCTTAGACTTGCACAAGGGTTATGATGGTCAAAACTTGGTAAATATGATGTAAACACATCAATGAGTTGTACACTTGCAGCTATAGGCATCAAGGATGAGAACCATGATGAACATCAAACACCAAACCCACCGGAACCCATTATTTTTCTGCTTACTGTTCTCTGCCTACTGTTCTGCTGTTTCTGTAACAGACTATTAGACTTGGGCTGTTGTAATTATGATTTTCAAATAGCTCTTTTTGATTAGATAACTTTTCATATAAGACTCATCTTAATCCGAGTTACGGTTTAGGATTTATGGCCCTCCGATCGTCACTATGTCCTTTTAACGTTGTGCAGAAATTTCTGACTTACTCGCACTTAGACCGTCGCCACGGTCAAACGAAGACGAGTTTGCTTCTGTAAATTTTACCACACTTAAAGGACTCATATACGGAGCCATGTCCACTGGTCTCACCTTAATTCAGTAAGGGTAGAGGCCGTGGTGACTGATCGAAGTCAGCCTTTGTTTTAAACTACTTTCATAAACGAAACTTACTTTACGCCTTTTGTTTGATGATGAATGATGATGAACCTTAAGACCTTATTTACATACTTTTAATCCTATTCAGACGATTAACTGACTTAGTACTATTTGACTTAGGTTGAGGACCTTCTAACCGATTACTTGCACACCTTTTCCGAGCCGACTTTACGACTACATTATCATTGTGAGTTATAGCATTCCCTTTTTACTTTAACTTATTTTGGGAACTGAGAATACATACGGATTGTATGTTTTACATACTAGGCACGAGTACTTAAACTTTATATATGTGTGGGTTATACAAAGGCATAAACATTCCCTTTAGCTCGGTAACGTTTAATCATTGGTTTTTGAACCGTGAACGCGAATCTTAGATATGGATCCATAGGGTTTGACATCCCCACTCGGGCTAGTAGTGCTAGCATTTAACGAGTGTTTAATACTTCGTAGACATACGCACTTGCCAAGTGTATTTTCAGGGGGTATAAACGTTAAGTTAGTTACCAAGTGCCCACGGTTAACATATACTTTATCATACTGTTTTGAAACGCTCTTTATAGCACTGAAATCTCGTGGTCTACCTTACTTACTGTTATACTTAAACTATAGCTCACCAACCTTTGTGTTGACATTTTTAAGCATGTTTTTCTCAGGTGCTTGAGGTTAGCTTCCGCTGTGTACTAGTCGTGCTGTAGACACCCGCTGCTTAGAGTTGTCATCGCATGAACTATTTTACCTTGCATTCAAACTTTAGTACTTTTGAACCATGACTTGTAATGACTATTGTGGTCACATACACTTATTATTTGCTTCTACTTAGTGAAGCATGCTTTTGGATTGTAAAACATTCGATGTTGGTTTAGACATCACTTTATTTATGAATGCAAACTCTTTTTGAACACGCATATAGTACTTAACCTTGTAATGATCCTGTTGTTGATGATTCATACAAGATAGTTTTGTACGGGGCATCACACTGGTCGTCCAGTCCGGTTGGGTTGTCAGGCCCGATAGATCTATCAACAGGATTCGCGTTTACAATACCGCATGTAAATAGTAGTTACTAAGTTACAGGGAGATATGCCAGTGGTACAACTCAACGTAGAATATATATTTTTAATCACTTGTGTCCATAACGTAAATCCTAAAATGCATGTATTCTCATCCCGAAATATTTAGAGTTTAAAAGTGAGACTATATACTCACTTTTGCCTTGAAGGTATTTAACTCGACTTGGTCTCCGATAGATATCATGAACCTAACCATATATATAATATATCAACATATTTTCTTTTCAAGTAATCATTATATATATATATATATATATATATATATATATATATATATATATATATATATATATATATACTTATAATACTTTTAATATTTTCTTAGTCCGTAGTTAGCAGTCCGATGTTAGTGGTCCACAATTAGTTGCTCAATAAAATAAATAAAGACCCCATCGTATTCGTATTGATCAGAATTAATCTCGACCCATGGTACCATGTTGTCAAATGACGTGTTGCGTACATAAAGTACCGTGTTGTCAAATGACGTGTTGCGTACAATCATAAGGTCTTATGATTAATCTTCTCTTGTTGTTTACGGGTGGTCCTGAAATATATAAAATCAAATCATAAGTAAAGATATATGAAATATCATATTAATTAGAAAAAAAATATGATTAATTTAATTTTTCACCAAATATTTTCGTTGCTAAACTAGCTTCGGATACCCGATCTTGTTTTAGTCGTAGTTTCTTCATTACAACTCCGTTTTTGTTGGTTCAACTTGCTACTTCCTTGGATCGAGTCAAATTTTAAGAATATGAACTGTAAATACCTTAGTTTACATTCGGAATCACAGGTTATAGTTGAAACTTTAGGTGAATCTTATGAAAGTAATCATTTTTGTCATAAAAATAATATCTAGATAAAAATATTTACACTTTGAGTTAAACCATGAAATTTTTATGTGTTAACATATTTATAAGAAATATCATTTTTCCAAGATATGAACTTCTAATTCAATGTTTAAAATGGTTTTTAATTATCCAACCCAAAACAGCCCCCGGTTGCACTCCGACGACGTAGATTCAGTTTTAAGGTGTTCTTTGTAAAAACAAGTTGTATCTTGTTAAGTTAGCATATCATTATGATATATTACAGGTCTTGAAGTATTTTAAAAGTTAAGTTAGAAGGATCTATTTAGTTTGCAAACAAGTTTGAAATCATTCAAACTATGTTCTTGTTGTTAAAAGTTTACAACACAAAATAAGATAGCTATATGAATATGGATTGAATAAGATTATGAAAAAGGTTACTACCTCAAGTTACTTGGACAAAGTTACTGCAAAAGATAAGAAAAATCCTAGAACCAAAAGAGTGGTGGAGTTGGATTGAAAGGTTGGAAGTAAACTTGTATACTTGGAAGGATTATTGAAGTGTTCTTGAAAGGAATTTCTTATGATGATTAAGTGTTGTTTTTGAAGCTAGATATTCATGGTTATTTGCTGAGATGATGAAGGTGTTTAAGGCTCATGAAGGTGTGTGTGTTTAGCTAGGAAATGGTAGTAAAATTTGAATCAAAATGAAGTACCCCATGGCTTATTAAAAACGTGAATGGGGGAGACAAAAACAAAAATTTTCTTTATTATTTTGTGTAATTAGTCATGCTTACTTCCAATTTCTAATTACCTAATACCTAGGGCAGCAATATGGCTGATTTAGATGTTGATTTGATGTGTATATAACAATAGTAAATACGTATAGAAGCTGGGTATGATACGGGTACATATACCCTTGATATACGTATAGAAATCTTGAGAAAACGGAACGAGAATTAAAATATAACTATCTTTTGTAAATATACTTATATTGTTTTATGTATAAAAGCCCTTTAAAAGTGATTAAATACATATTTATACAATACTTGTATAAGCATTATAAGTTATAAGTATTTATGTCAAAGAACGTTACGTATAGTTATCGTTTTGAAAATTAAGTTAGTAGTTTCAAAGTATACTTATAACTCATTGTTATTAGTACACAATGAGATGTTAAACTATCCTTAGATCATGTTAAATATATATAAATACATATATATACACAAACGTATAATTATCGTATGTTATATAGTTCGTGATATCATCGGTCAAATTGGACGGTCAAACGTTGTGTAAAACTCTTTTTAAAAACATAAGTCTCAACAATTTAGATTGCTTATCATGTTGGTAAGGTTTAATTTATGTAAATATTAATCTCATAAGTATAAAACGATCGGAAAAATCCGGGTCGTTACAGTACCTACCCGTTAAATAAATTTCGTCCAGAAATTTTAAAGTTGTACCTATTTTGCGTTCTCGGGAAACAAATGTGGGTACTTTTGTTTCATCTGATCCTCTCGTTCCCAAGTAAACTCGGGACCCCTTCGAGTATTCCAATGAACCTTAACGATTGGTATGTTGCTCTGCTTGAATTGTTTAACTTCACGGTCCATGATTTCGACTGGTTCTTCTATGAATTGTAGTTTCTCGTCGACTTGGATTTCTTCAAGAGGAATGGTGAGATCTTCCTTTGCAAGACATTTCTTGAGGTTTGAGACGTGAAATGAATTATGTACTCCTGCGAGTTGTTGTGGTAACTCGAGTCGATAAGCTACTGGTCCGATGCGTTCGATGATCTTGAACGGGCCTACATACCTTGGGTTCAGTTTACCCCTTTTTCCAAAACGTATTACACCTTTCCAAGGTGACACCTTTAGCTTAACCATGTCACCAATCTGAAACTCTAATGGTTTCCTTCAGACATCGGCGTAGCTCTTTTGGTGACTACAGGCTGTTTTCAATCTCTCCTTGATTTGTACTATCTTCTCAGTCGTTTCGTGTATGATCTCGGGACCAGTTAATTGTCGATCTCCTACTTCATTCCAACAGATAGGGGATCTACACTTCCTTCCATACAGTGCTTCGAATGGTGCGGCTTTAATGCTCGCATGATAACTATTATTATACGAGAATTCTGCTAATGGTAGATATTTATCCCATCCGTTTCCAAAATCGATCACACATGCCCTGATCATGTATTCAAGAGTCTGAATTGTTCTTTCACTCTGCCCGTCAGTTTTTGGATGATATGCGGTGCTCATATCCAAACGAGTTCCCAGGGCTTCCTGTAGTGATTGTCAGAACTTTGATGTAAATCTACTATCACGATCGGATATAATGGAAATAGGTATTCCATGCCTTGAAACAATTTCCTTTATGTATAATCGTAATAGTTTTCCATTCTATCCGTTTCCTTTATAGGCAAGAAATGTGCAGATTTGGTAAGACGATCAACTATTACCCAAATGGTGTCATAACCCCAGGCAGTCTTAAGTAACTTCGTGATGAAATCCATGGTAATACCGTCCCATTTCCATTCTAGGATTTCTGGTTGTTGAAGTAACCCTGACGGCTTCTGATGTTCTGCTTTAACTTTGGAACAAGTTAAACATTCCCCAACATATGTTGCAACGTCTGTCTTTAAATTAGGCCACCAATAATGTGTCTTAAGATCTTGATACATCTTTCCAACTCCAGGATGTATCGAGTATCTTGTCTTATGTTCCTTGTTCAATATCAACTTCCTTAATCCACCCAACTTTGGTACCCAAATACGGTTTGCAAAATATCGAATTCCTTCTTCCCGTATAACGAGTTGTTTCTCATACTTCTTCATTATTTCAGTTCCTACGTTTTCTTTAGTAAGAGCTTCTCGTTGAGCCTCTTTGATTTGTGAGTTGAGATTCATGCGAATTTTTATGTTCATTTCTCGTACTCGAATTGGTTCCCGTTCCTTTCTGCTTAGAGCGTCAGCCACCACGTTCGCTTTCCCGGGATGATAGCGAATTTCACAATCATAGTCGTTTATCAGCTCGACCCACCTACGTTGCCTCACGTTCAGCTGTTCCTGATCAAAAATATGTTGAAGGCTTTTATGATCAGTAAACACAGTGCATTTAACTCCATATAAATAGTGTCTCCATATCTTCAATGCAAACACTACTGCCCCCAATTCTAGATCATGCGTCGTGTAATTCCGCTCGTGAATCTTCAATTGTCGAGATGCGTATGCAATAAATTTCTTTCATTGCATAAGGACGCAACCAAAACCTTGTCGCGAAGCGTCACAATATATCTCAAAATCATCGTTCCCTTCAGGTCACGATAAAATAGGCGCCGTAGTCAACTTTTTCTTCAGTAATTGAAATGCACTCTCCTGCTCAGAGGTCCATTCGTACTTCTTCCCTTTTTGCGTTAACGCTGTTAATGGTTTAGCTATTCGGGAAAAATTTTGAATAAACCTTCTATAATAACCGGCTAAACCCAAAAATTGACGTATTTGTGTTGGTGTCTTAGGAGTCTCCCATTTTTCAATGGCCTCAATTTTAGCTGGGTCAACCTGAATTCCTTTGCTACTAACAACGTGGCCAAGAAATTGCACTTCTTTCAACCAAAAAGCACACTTAGAAAATTTGGCGTATAGCTGTTCTTTTCTTAACAACTCTAATACCAACCTTAAATGCTGTTCATGCTCTTGCTCATTTTGGAATATATAAGAATATCGTCAATGAAAACGATAACAAACTTATCTAGATACGGACTACAAACTCGATTCATGAGGTCCATGAATACAGCTGGCGCATTCGTCAATCCAAACGGCATGACTCAAAATTCGTAATGACCGTAGTGTATCCGGAAAGCAGTTTTCAGAATATCTTCTTCTTTGACACGTAGTTGATGATAGCCCGATCTTAAGTCGATTTTCGAGTACACACATGATCCTTGCAGTTGATCAAATAAGTCGTCAATTCTCGGTAGTGGATACCGATTCTTGATAGTTAACTTATTTAATTCACGATAATCTATACACATCCTAAAAGATCCATCTTTCTTTTTAACAAATAAAATTGGAGCTCCCCACGGTGAAGTACTTGGTCGTATGAATCCTCGGTCCAGTAATTCTTTTAACTGACTCTGAAGTTCTTTTAACTCGGATGGTGCAAGTCTATATGGAGCACGAGCAACCGGTGCAGCTCCTGGTACAAGATCTATTTGAAATTCTATAGACCTGAAAGGAGGTAGTCCCGGTAATTCTTCCGAAAAAACATCGGGAAAGTCTTTTACTACATTTACATCGTTGATATTCTTCTCCTTTTCTTCAACTTTCTAAACATGTGCTAGGATGGCATAACATCCTTTTTCTAAGCACTTTCGAGCTTTCAAACAGCTAATGAGATTTAGGTTTGGGTTACCTTTATCTCCGTAAATCATTATCATTGATTTATCCTTTCGAGGAATACGAATTGCCTTTTCAGCACACACCACTTTGACTCCTACTTTGGACATCCAGTCCATGCCGATAATTATGTCAAAACTTCCTAATTCTGTGGGTATCAAATCAATCTTGAATGTTTCTCCGGCTAAATTTATTTTACAATCACGGCAAATTTTATCGGCTTTAATTAGTTTACCATTAGTTAACTCAATCATGTACTTAGCATCTAGAGGTAATGATGAACAATTCAATTTAGCGTAAAAGTCTCTACACACGTAACTTCTATCGGTACCAGTATCAAATATAATAGATGCTGATAAGTTATTAATGATAAACGTACCTGTAACCAGCTCCGGGTCTTCATACACCTCTCTAGCATTAATAATAAATGCTCTTCCACGTGCAGATCCGTTATTCTTCTCTGGATTCGGGCACTGGCTCTTATAATGACCATGTTTCCCACACCCATAACAAGTAACAGTGGCCAAGGCAGTTCTATTTGCATTGGTGGCAGGAGTCTTGGTGCCATTGGTATTTGTAACAGGAATCCTACAATCTTCAGCAAGATGACCCCTTTGATTACAATTATTGCATACCACATTACAATAACCAGAGTGATGTTGTGGCATCTGTTACATAAAGCATTTCGTCCTTTGTAACCAGAGCTTGAACCACTACCCGCACCTTGCGTGGTTTCTTGTTTCTTGTTGGATTGTTGATTACCTTCCCACTTTCTTTTGTTTTCTGATGTCTTGACATCGGTGTTCTTATCCAGAATAATCTGGTCCATCAACTCGTTTGCCCTGGTGATGGCTTCGTGAATAGTCTTGGGTTTCGATGCTGTAACATTTGCTTTGACATTTTTAGGCAAACCATCTTTGTACAGTTCTATCTTCCGTTCTTTGGTTGGTACCAATTCGGGACATAGCAAAACTAATTCCATGAATCGCTGATTGTAGTTGGTGAGTTCAGTACCAATAACTTTCAGACTTCGTAATTCAGTTTCCAACTTCTTAACCTCGTTCCTTGGACAATACTCGTTGATTAGCATTGTTTTGAATTCTTCCCATGGAGTATCATAAGCTACATCTCCTCCTACGGCCTTCACATAGTTTTTCCACCACATGAGTGCACTATCTTGTAGGGTGCACGATGCATACTTGGTCATGTCCTTCTCAATACAACCACTGATTTTAAACACAGACTCAATCTTTTTGATCCACCAAGTTAAACCGACCGGTCCTTCTGTTCCACTGAATTATAAGGGCTTGCAACCTTGAAAAGTTTTGTATGTACATCCCACACGAGGATTTGGGTTAACTGCAGTACCTCTAGCAGCCTCGACCCATAACATTCTGTCGTTCACTCGCTGATTGATGAGTTCCTTGATTTCTTGTTCCGTCATTCGGTTCAATCGCGCCATAATCTTCAATAAGAATGAAAAAAAATAATTATTCACATGGAATATTATAGATGTAGTATGTATTTACAGTACATCGTAGCTTATTAATAATATGAACCAGTTATTATTATAAAAGTCTTTTCTTCTTATTAGCGTTTTATAATTATATCTAGGGTAGTACCTACCCGTTAAAGTTCATACTTAATAGCTTAGTACAGAAATTAATTACTACTATCCAAATAATACTCAACCATGGAAAATTATTGCATTTCACACTTCACTATTTTACATATGCTTATCTTACATCAAACATTAAGCAAGCCACACTAGTAATATTAATCAAAATGTTATATGATCCCATGGTTTAAAACAACAGTGCATCATTTAACCCAAAACGTTTGTGTTCAAAGAAATCGCTTAAAGGTTATCTTGACTGTCTCCCTGCGTTTTGGCTGAGGGGCTGAAGAACTGGATACCGGGATAGAACTAATAGGAATAGCGGGAATAGGGGTGGAAGTGTCTGGTGGAGTTGGTGCCACAACATCCTCACTAAACTCGGGATTTGGATTTTCCAATTCAGTAGCCTTTCGTTTCTTTCCTCTTTCGAACTTGTCTTTCGTAATTTCCTGTATTTCTTCCTCCTCAGGATCACTTTCCAGTTCCTCTTCAATTGATTCATCCGAAAATTGTGAGTCTTCCCCAAAGGTGTCGTTTTCATCATCGGACAGGTTAATGACTGGAACACCATCTGAAGATTCTGGTTCGGAGTCGCTGAATGTGATAACAAGTTCTAAGCCAGACATCTATCACATAACAACTAGCATGTTAGTACCACATAATATTTACATATTAATTTTTAACCAACAAGGATAATCAATAGTTTTCGAAATCAAACACGGTCAAAGTCAACACTCACTAATGCATCCTAACAAACTCGATAAGACACACTAATGCAAATTTTCTGGTACTCTAAGACCAAAGCTTTGATACCACATGTCATAACCCGACCTTAACCATAAGGACGAATACAATAACATATGATTTCATCGCGAGGTATTGACCTCTATATGCGACGTTTTTCAAAAACTGCATTCGTTTTTACAATACAAACCATAACTTTTATTACAAATACAAGGTTTAAACAACATAATAATGATTATCGTTTAGCGATAATCTTAGCCTTACAAACTTTACATGTGATGATAACAACACGATTTCCAACGTATTTTACATTACAAATTCTCCGATATGCAGTTTTATTTTTGACACAAATATGCATACTCAAGATCTTGCTTAAATTCAACATGTTGCAACGGAAGCTTTTAATTATCACCTGAGAATAAACATGCTTAAAACGTCAACATAAAGTTGGTGAGATATAGGTTTAATGCCGGCATCGTTATAAATATAGACCACAAGATTTCATATTTAAACGTTTTAATAAAAATATTCTAAGTTGTTGAGCACTTGATAACCATACTTAACATTTAATCAACATCGCATATTCCCTTTATTATGAAATCTTACTACACCGTACCAAGTGTAGTCACCAAAACGAAGTATTGTGCAACCGTTGAATACTGGTCGTCCAGTCCAGTTGGGGTTGTCAGGCCCGATAGATCTATCAACAGGATTCGCGTTTACAATACCGCATGTAAATAGTAGTTACCAAGTTACAGGGAGATATGCCAATGGTACAACTCAACGTAGAATATATATTTTTAATCACTTGTGTCCATAACATAAATCATAAAATGCATGTATTCTCATCCCGAAATATTTAGAGTTTAAAAGTGGGACTATATACTCACTTTTGCCTTGAAGGTATTTAACTCGACTTGGTCTCCGATAGATATCACGAACCTAACCATATATATAATATATCAACATATTTTCTTTTCAAGTAATCGTTACATATATATATATATATATATATATATATATATATATATATATATATATACACTTATAATACTTTTAATATTTTCTTAGTCCGTAGTTAGCAGTCCGATGTTAGTGGTCCACAATTAGTTGCTCACTAAAATAAATAAAGACCCCATCGTATTCGTATTGATCAGAATTAATCTCGACCCATGGTACCATGTTGTCAAATGACGCGTTGCGTACATAAAGTACCGTGTTGTCAAATGACGTGTTGCGTACAATCATGAGGTCTTATGATTAATCTTCTCTTGTTGTTTATGGGTGGTCCTGAAATATATAAAATCAAATCATAAGTAAATATATATGAAATATCATATTAATTAGAAAAAAAATATGATTAATTTAATTTTTCTCCAAATATTTTTGTTGCTAAACTAGCTTCGGATACCCGATTTTGTTTTAGTCGTAGTTTCTTCATTACAACTCCGTTTTTGTTGGTTCAACTTGCTACTTCCTTGGATCGAGTCAAATTTTAAGAATATGAACTGTAAATACCTTAGTTTACATTCGAAATCACAGGTTATAGTTGAAACTTTAGGTGAATCATATGAAAGTAATCATTTTTGTCATAAAAACAATATCTAGATAAAAATATTTACACTTTGAGTTAAACCATGAAATTTTTATGTGTTAACATATTCATAAGAAATATCATTTTTCCAAGATATGAACTTCCAATTCAATGTTTAAAATGGTTTTTAATTATCCAACCCAAAACAGCCCCCGGTTGCACTCCGACGACGTAGATTCAGTTTTAAGGTGTTCTTTGTAAAAACAAGTTGTATCTTGTTAAGTTAGCATATCATTATGATATATTACAGGTCTTGAAGTGTTTTAAAATTTAAGTTAGAAGGATCTATTTAGTTTGCAAACAAGTTTGAAATCATTCAAACTATGTTCTTGTTGTTAAAATTTTACAACACAAAATAAGATAGCTATATGAATATGAATTGAATAAGATTATGAACAAGGTTACTACCTCAAGTTACTTGGACAAAGTTACTACAAAAGATAAGAAAAATCCTAGAACCAAAAGAGTGGTGGAGTTGGATTGAAAGGTTGGAAGTAAACTTGTATACTTGGAAGGATTATTGAAGTGTTCTTGAAAGGAATTTCTTATGATGATTAAGTGTTGTTTTTGAAGCTAGATCTTTATGGTTATTTGCTGAGATGATGAAGGTGTTTAAGGCTCATGAAGGTGTGTGTGTTTAGCTAGGAAATGGTAGTAAAATTTGAATCAAAATGAAGTACCCCATGGCTTATTAAAAACGTGAATGGGGGAGACAAAAACAAAATTTTTCTTTGTTATTTTGTGTAATTAGTCATGCTTACTTCCAATTTCTAATTACCTCATACCTAGGGCAGTAATATGGCTGATTTAGATGTTGATTTGATGTGTATATACCAATAGTAAATACGTATAGAAGCTGGGTATGATACGGGTACATATACCCTTGATATACGTATAGAAATCTTGAGAAAACGGAACGAGAATTAAAATATAACTATCTTTTGTAAATATACTTATATTGTTTTATGTATAAAAACCCTTTAAAAGTGATTAAATACATATCTATACGATACTTGTATAAGCATTATAAGTTATAAGTATTTATGTCATAGAACGTTACGTATAGTTATCGTTTTGAAAATTTAAGTTAGTAGTTTCAAAGTATACTTATAACTCATTGTTATTAGTACACAATGAGATGTTAAACTATCCTTAGATCATGTTAAATATATATAAATACATATATATACACAAACGTATAATTATCGTATGTTATATAGTTCGTGATATCATCGGTCAAATTGGACGGTCAAACGTTGTGTAAAACTCTTTTTAAAAACATAAGTCTCAACAATTTAGATTGCTTATCATGTTGGTAAGGTTTAATTTATGTAAATATTAATCTCATAAGTATAAAACGATCGGAAAAATCCGGGTCGTTACAATACCTACCCGTTAAATAAATTTCGTCCCGAAATTTTAAAGTTGTACCTATTTTGCGTTCTCGGGAAACAAATGTGGGTACTTTTATTTCATCTGATCCTCTCGTTCCCAAGTAAACTCGGAACCCTTTCGAGCATTCCAATGAACCTTAACGATTGGTATGTTGCTCTGCTTGAGTTGTTTAACTTCACGGTCCATGATTTCGACTGGTTCTTCTATGAATTGTAGTTTCTCGTCGACTTGGATTTCTTCAAGAGGAATGGTGAGATCTTCCTTTGCAAGACATTTCTTGAGGTTTGAGATGTGAAATGAATTATGTACTCCGGCGAGTTGTTGTGGTAACTCGAGTCGATAAGCTACCGGTCCGATGCGTTCGATGATCTTGAACGGGCCTACATACCTTGGGTTCAGTTTACCCCTTTTTCCAAAACGTATTACACCTTTCCAAGGTGACACCTTTAGCATAACCATGTCACCGATCTGAAACTCTAATGGTTTCCTTCAGACATCAGCGTAGCTCTTTTGGTGACTACGGGCTGTTTTCAATCTCTCCTTGATTTGTACTATCTTCTCAGTCGTTTCGTGTATGATCTTGGGACCAGTTAATTGTCGATCTCCTACTTCATTCCAACAGATAGGGGATCTACACTTCCTTCCATACAGTGCTTTGAATGGTGCGGCTTTAATGCTCGCATGATAACTATTATTATACGAGAATTCTGCTAATGGTAGATATTTATCCCATCCGTTTCCAAAATCGATCACACATGCCCTGAGCATGTCTTCAAGAGTCTGAATTGTTCTTTCACTCTGCCCGTCAGTTTGGGGATGATATGCGGTGCTCATATCCAAACGAGTTCCCAGGGCTTCCTGTAGTGATTGCCAGAACTTTGATGTAAATCTACTATCACGATCGGATATAACGACTGATTTAGATGTTGATTTGATGTGTATATACCAATAGTAAATACGTATAGAAGCTGGGTATGATACGGGTACATATACCCTTGATACACGTATAGAAATCTTGAGAAAACGGAACGAGAATTAAAATATAACTATCTTTTGTAAATATACTTATATTGTTTTATGTATAAAAGCCCTTTGAAAGTGATTAAATACATATCTATACGATACTTGTATAAGCATTATAAGTTATAAGTATTTATGTCAAAGAACGTTACATATAGTTATCGTTTTGAAAATTTAAGTTAGTAGTTTCAAAGTATACTTATAACTCATTGTTATTAGTACACAATGAGATGTTAAACTATCCTTAGATCATGTTAAATATATATAAATACATATACACAAACGTATAATTATCGTATGTTATATAGTTCGTGATATCATCGGTCAAATTGGACGGTCAAACGTTGTGTAAAACTCTTTTTAAAAACATAAGTCTCAACAATTTAAATTGCTTATTATGTTGGTAAGGTTTAATTTATGTAAATATTAATCTCATAAGTATAAAACGATCGAAAAAATCCGGGTCGTTACAAACCATCTCATCCTTCCACTTCAAGTTTAGATAGAGAGAGAGGAAAGTTTTAGAGTGAGAAAGCTCCATCTAAGGAAGAAGAAGCTTGTTTCGGGTTAGAGCTCGAGCATTAAAGTTGTTCATATCCTCACTAGCTATGTTTTGATTGTAGTGGTAAGTCCTAAACTTGATTTTCTTAGTTTAAATTGTTTAAGGGTTAGGGTTTGGGCTAGTGATGAGCATTAAAACCCATTTGTTAGTGATTTGAGGGTTTTTGGATAAGTTTGGGTCATGAAGACTCAAAGATGACTAACCTAGGGTTTTGAAAAGTTAAAGTATGTAAATGGGTCTTAAAGGCCTAGTAAATCGCTAGCACACTTGTAGTTAATGTTAGTGGGTGTCATTTGGGTTAGTGGATGACCCGAAATGGGTATGTTGACTTTAAATTAGTCAAAGGGCTAATGATTGACCTAGTTGGGAAATGTGGGTGTGAAATACCCTAATGGTGTAATAGTTAGTGTTGTCGGACCTTAATCACTAAGTTTTAAGTGATTAATGATGGTTTTTACCCTTTAGGGGCGATTTTGGTGAAATGGGGGCATTTAATGCATTTAAGTCACTAAATGCACATAAGTGAATTGTTGGTATTTAGTCCAACTAGATTGTGTGTTGATTGAAGTATTTATTATATTAGGTACTTTGCTTTGAAGTTTGCAGAAGTATAAAACCATCATCGAATCGTTAAGGTGAGTGGAATAATTATGCGTGTCCGTATATAATATATTTATTTGTGTTGTATGAATGTGTCATTGTCGCATTGTTCAAGACACCACATTCTAAGTAACGAGTAGTATTGTCGCGGTGTTTAAGACACTACTCATTGGTTGATTGACATGTAGATGCCGCGGTGTTCAAGGCACCACATTGTCATGGGAGTGGATGCCGCGGTGTTCAAGGCACCACTCATTGTTTTGATTGACATGTGGATTCGTCGCGTTGTTCAAGATGCCACATTGTCATGGGGGTTAGTGAGTCGCGTTGTTCAAGACATCACCCGGGGGATTAGTGATTACACGGTGTTTAAGTAACACTAATGGATGTTATGAACTCCGACGGTCTTTTAAATACCATTCCCTTATTCGATTGGTTAACCATGGTTGTATGAATTTTGTATCGGCATATTTAATTATGAACTATATGCTATTGGTATTGCTAGCTCATTGTGAATTTCAGTTATTGGTATATGCATAATGTTTTGCATGATTGTCGAATTGCTAGCTCGTGGACGGTATTGTGTAAGTGATGCATGTAAGTAGGTTATATATGTATATGTATAATTGTTGCACTCACTAAGCTTTAGCTTACCCTCTCGTTGTTTACCTTTTTAGGCTCTGGTGCGGACAAAGGAAAAGGTATTCGGTTGGATTAGTGGTCTTCCGCTTATTTTGATAGGGGATGCTTTTGGGTAGCTTTTGGAAGTTCGGCCAAGATTTGGGTAGTTTAACCCCAAACACCATGCTCTAGTGTCGTTTGAAAATTAAACTAGTATGGTTGAAACTTGTATTTTTGAATGAAACGTGTAATTCGGGCCGATGTGGGCCCGGTGATGTAAAACTTGTTTTGATGATGAAAACCTCTTAGTTTATTATATTGTGATATGTTGTGAAAAGGTTTTCGTTTAAAAGTGTCGGGAAGCGGGATTTCCGGTCGTGTAAGTTGGACCCGGGGACAGCAGCTGGAAGGCCAATTGGACGCCGTCCAGATCTGCTGGACGCCGTCCCACCCTTCATTGCTGGACGCTGTCCAGATGTGCTGCACCGGAATTATTTTTTTTTGTACACGTTTTTGGTGAATCGAAGTCGGGTTGTTACAGGATGTTAGGGACACTTGCTTATAGATAGTGTTATGTTTTAGTTGCTTGCTTTTTAGACGCGAGTTTTCCCATTTCCCCGTATCCTTTTGTATTATTGTTGAGGATGTTTTCCTTTGAAAAACGACCTCGTTTCTATATGAGTATTCGTTTTTTCGCAAAAAAAAAAAAAGAAAAAAAAAATCATAGAACATTTAAAGGTAATTAAAGTTATTATTAATATTATTTTTTTACGAATATTAAAAAATAAAGTTATTTTATTTTACGAGTATTTTTTTTATTAGGTGAAACATAAATTAATAATATATCAATAGAGCTCAAGCGAGTACTGTTCATACCAATATTATTCGTCTTTTTCACCTGGCCATTTTCCATTGGCAAAAGCTCACATCTTCACTCCAGCACACCGATTCACTTCGTTCCTCTCTTCCTAATCTCACACAATCAACGTCACAGCTCTCTTCACCATTATTCGTGGCGGTCGACCGGCTTAAATCACCCCTTACATCCAATCGTGGTGTACAAGTGTTCTAGGGTTATTTAATAATCGAGTGATGATTTAGGGTACAAATTAGGGTTTGAGTCGATTCGTCTACGGCGACTGTTGTTTCTATAAAAAAAAACTCTCACCATTGTTTATGGCGCTTTCGTCGACTCGATTTTGGAGTTGGTAATGTTGCTTATTTATAAATTTGTTAATTTCTATTGGAGTTTATGTTCATTTAATTGTGACTAGGCTACATCTCCACCGCTTCGATTGAAATTTGAAACATAATTTTCTTACTTTTTTTTTGTAATTTATCTTGTTTCAACTACATTTGGGTTAATTCGATTTTAAATGCTTTTCTTTGCAGGCGAAGATTTTGCAAGTTTGTGTGATAATTCGATCTAGTTGTGTTTGATCGTCTTACTAGTGACAGAGGTCAAAGGATGGGTTCAAATTCAAGCATGAAGAGTTGTCTTGGTGCAAACTTGACCTGAGAGACGGAAGAGCTAATAAAATCACATTATCCTCATTTGTTAGATCTTGACCCGATTCCAATGACAGAATCTTCTTCGGGGGGGGGGGGGGGGATTTATGACATCCTCTTCTGTGGCCTAGATGTAAGTTTACTTTTCTGCCCCTAGTTGAATTATCAGTTAGATATGATGAAAATTTTTATTATTATATGTTTATTGATTATTAGTCAGTTAGTTAGATTCGCTTTGTGACCATGATCACGGAACATATCTGGTTAACTGCGATTGACTTCGTTAAGTCAGTTCAAAGTGGTGCGTAAAAGTTCAAATTTCAGTTAAATACACGTGTGTTGTGGGGTACGGATTTAAACCACTTAAGGTGGAAATAAATAAGTGGAAGGTTCAGATTTTTTTCCCCATTTCCCATTTCTTTTTCTCTTTCCTCATTCATCCACAATTAGACACACAATCAAGATTATAAATTAAACCCTAGCATTTTAGTAATCAAGAATTGATCTAAGTGAGTTATAGATTCGGATTTATTGCAAGCTTAGAAATTCAAAGTAGGTAAGTTTTACTTGATTTCATCTCTAATTCTTGTAAAGTTGGGGGTTTTGCTTACATTGGGTATTTTGGGTGAATTAATCTTGCTTTTGGTGTTAGATTTTGATGTTTGTGGTTAGAATTAGTGTTTGTATATGTTTAGTAAGTTTCCCTAGGTTTTGATTGGGATCAAAACACCTTGAAAATCGAGTTTTGAGGAAAAATCACCAAATTCAGCGAGCTGGTGGTGATACTGGTGAAGTGCTCAAAAACCATGGTGCTCGAAAACATGGGTGCTCGAAAACCTTGGTGCTCGAGTGTGATGACTCGGAAATTTCCGACCAAATTTAAACTTAATCCTTAAATGATTTAATGTTTCCGACACGACAAGCAAAGTCTGATAAATTAAATCTCAAACATTTTGAACTGTGTTCATGTACTCATTTAACCTCGACCAAATTTCGACGAGTCACGAACGATTATAAACATAAGATATGTATATATATGTATATATATATGTATATATTATAACTTGAAAACGTTAACAAAGTATTAAGTGTATAATACTTTACATTAAACGTATTTGTCTCAATATATGCTTTATATGTTTATCGACGGAATTAAAGGATATTATCAAACGATCGAAGTAGAAGATATTTTGATAGCATCTAACAATCACATAAAAATTACGATTGTTACTGGTCTCTGTTGTGAGGTCCACTTCGATTTAGAAAATCATTCCCTTTTGATTGTATTTAGAATTAGATATATAATATAACTTGCAACATGTTTATATTGTGTATATATAGATATATATGGGTTCGAAATATTTTTTTAAAAAAAGGGTTTATGTGACGATCGCTCCAAATCCATATGGACAATACGTCATTCATTGATTTTATTGCGAGGTATTTGACCTCTATATGATACGTTTTGTAAACATTGCATTCTTTTGAAAAGGCACACCATAAATGAATATTTAAATCAAAGGTTTTCGACATCTGATGATTTCTACATATAGACAATCACTGTAAATAATAGTTTACAATAGTACTTCCATTGACAATGCAGTCAAAATAAGATACATGGTGATGATTTGGTGAATGCAACGTTTCCTTGAAAAATATGCCATGTATGACTCCATGCACATAGCTTGTCTAACATATAAGCAAACAGCGGAAGACTTCTAGGAAACCTGAGAATAAACATGCTAACAAGTGTCAACATAAAGGTTGGTGAGTTCATAGTTTTAGTGTTTCGCATATCTGTATATAAAAGTGGATCACAAGATTTCAGTTGTTTCATCCAGAAACGTTTATCAATAGATTATATAAAAATGGATCACAAGATTTCAGTTGTTTCATCCAGAAACGTTTATCAATAGATTCTACATAACAGAGCACCCTGGTAACTAAACTTTAACGTTATAATGATAAATACCCCATTCGTTTTAATACACGCAAACCAACGTGTCCTAAACTCAAATAACACACGTTCGTTAAAAGGCTAGTGATAATGCTAAAAACGAACATATATTTCATAGCATTATTCCTCAAGAAAGACAAGCTTTTAGTTGCAATTGTTCTATTTAAAAGTGATATTCATTTAAATAATAAAAGGTGAAGACAAAAGACAGATTCGACGAATTGAAGACGCAAACGACCAAAAAGCTCAAAAGTACAAAATACAATCAAAGAGGTTCCAATTATTGATAAGAAACGTCTCGAAATTACAAGAGTACAAGATTCAAAACGCAAAGTACAAGATATTAAATTGTACGCAAGGACGTTCGAAAATCCGGAACCGGGACCAGAGTCAACTCTCAACGCTCAACGCAACGGACTAAAAATTACAAGTCAACTATGCACATAAATATAATATAATATTTAAATAATTCTTATAATTATTTATATATTATATAAATAATAAAAATCCGTCGGCAAGAAAGACTCCAAAGTTTGTGAGCTGTATTTACAAACTCCGTGACTCGCGGAGTTTGAAGGCAAAAAGGGCCGCGAGTCGCGGAGCCCCAAATTCTGAAACTCCCTATAAAAGCAAACGAATTCTGATCGAAAAAACCAACATATATATCCATCCTCTCTATATCTATACGTAAATATTTATATTTATATTTTAATTTTAATTTTAATTTTAATTTTAATCCTAATAATAAGGGTATGTTAGCGAATATTGTAAGGGTGTAAGTCGAAATTCTGTCCGTGTAACGCTACGCTATTTTTAATCATTGTAAGTTATGTTCAACCTTTTTAATTTAATGTCTCGTAGCTAAGTTATTATTATGCTTATTTAATCCGAAGTAATCATGATGTTGGGCTAATTACTAAAATTGGGTAATTGGGCTTTGTACCATAATTGGGGTTTGGACAAAAGAACGACACTTGAGGAAATTAGACTATGGGCTATTAATGGGCTTTATATTTGTTTAACTAAATGATAGTTTGTTAATGTTAATATAAAGATTTACAATTGGGCGTCCCTATAAATTACCATATACACTCGATCAGACACGATGGGCAGGGTATTTATATGTACGAATAATCGTTCATTTAACCGGACACGGGAATGGATTAATAGCCACTAGAATAATTAAAACAAGGGTGAAATTATGTACAAGGACACTTGGTATAATTGATAACAAAATATTAAAACCTTGAGTTACACTCAGTCGACATCCTGGTGTAATTATTAAACAAAGTATTAAAATCTTGTTACAGTTTAAGTCCCCAATTAGTTGGAATATTTAACTTCGGGTATAAGGATAATTTGACGAGGACATTCGCACTTTATATTTATGACTGATGGACTGTTATGGACAAAAACCAGACGGACATATTAAATAATCCAGGACAAAGGACAATTAACCCATGGGCATAAAACTAAAATCAACACGTCAAACATCATGATTACGGAAGTTTAAATAAGCATAATTCTTTTATTTCATATTTAATTTCCTTTATTTTATATTTAATTGCACTTCTAATTATCGCATTTTTATTGTTATTGTATTTAATTGCACTTTTAATTATCGTACTTTTTAATTATCGCAAGTTTATTTTATCGCACTTTTATTATTCGCAATTTCATTATCGTTATTTACTTTACGCTTTAATTTAAGTCTTGTATTTATTTTTAATATTTTACTTTTGGTTTTAACTGCGACTAAAGTTTTAAAATCGACAAACCGGTCATTAAACGGTAAAAACCCCCCTTTATAATAATAATATTACTTATATATATATTTGTATTTTTATAAAAGTAAACTAATATAGCGTTAAGCTTTGTTTAAAGATTTTCCCTGTGGAACGAACCGGACTTACTAAAAACTACACTACTGTACGATTAGGTACACTGCCTATAAGTGTTGTAGCAAGGTTTAAGTATATCCATTCTCTAAATAAATAAATATCTTGTGTAAAATTGTATCGTATTTAATAGTATTTCCTGCTAAAATTAATAGCTATTTTATATACACCTCGCGTAACATCAGCTAGCGCTCTAGCTCGGACGGGGATGTCAAGCCCTATGGATCCATATACTGTTATTCGCGCCCACCAGTCCACATCCTATGTACTGGCAGTTACTAGTTACCAAAGCTAAGGGATTTTCGGTTTAAACTCAGTGTAGAATTTAGTATGTACTTGTATCCATTGCGTTTAAAATAAATTGCATGTATTCTCAGCCCAAAAATGTATATTGCAAAAACAATTAAAAAGGGAGCAATGAAACTCACAGTTTAATATTGATATACAATATTGCAGGAAAGCACGTAGATGCATCGGAGATGATAAACACGAGGTTTGATTCACAAAAATACCCCCGAACATTACCCATAATTTCCTTGGCAATAACCCATATTTTCCTTCGCTCTAGCTCGCTCGAAAACTCGTTTTGAAAATTACTTGGACAGCACTCCGTCGTAATATTTTATGTACATTATTATTTTTGTATCGCAAAAATAATAACACTAATAATAATAAAAAAAAGATTAATAATAATCTTATTAATAATAATAATAATAATAATAATAATAATAATAATAATAATAATAATAATATTAATAATAATAATAATAAATAAATAAATAATATTACGGAGTATATATATATATTTGTGTATGTGTGTGATTCAAATCGAGCGAAAACATTGGAATTTATAGATGTGGCCTGACAAACACTGCCATGCGATCGCATGGGTTTGAAGGCCTGTGGCCATGCGATCGCATGGCCTCCCCTTCCAGCTCACATATTGTTTGTCATCAAGCTTGTCGACATATTTTAAAAATAATATATATTATATATAATTTATATTAATTATATATATAATATATTATATTCACGTGCATAGTTGACTTGTAATTTTTATTCCGATAAGTCGTACGTCGTCACTCGACTTATATTCCGGTTCCGGTTTTTCGAACGTCCTTTCGTATACTGAGATAACTTGTACTTTAAGTTTCGTGAATCGTACATTTGTCAAAATATAGTCGTAAATCATCCATAAACTATACCACTGTAGCAAGTTACTGTAGCAAAGCCAATTTTTACTGTAGCAAAGCCAATTTTTTACTGTAGCAATTCACTGTAGCAAAGTCAATTTCACTGTAGCAAATAGTGATTTTCAAAAACACTGTAGCATTTTGGGTACTGTAGCAATTTGAAAATGTTACTATCATTTACTAAATAACTTGAAATTATATATATGTATATATCTTTTTAATATACATAAGTCAGTTTTTAAATACACATTGGAAGTTATTTATAAATTTTAATAATAAATATTTCAACTTATCATATATATTCAAATAGATATTTAAACCAATACGTTTAATGTACGGTATCAAATAATTAATACATTGTTACCTTTTCAAGTTATAGTATATATGTATCTATTTACATATAATTGTTCGCGAATCATCAAAAACAACCGAAGGGTATTTAAATATATAAAACTAGTTCAAAAATTTTGAGATTCAGTTTTACAAACTTTGCTTATCGTGTCGGAAATGTTAATCATACAAAGATTAAGTTTAAATTTGGTCAGAAATTTCCGGGTCATCACAGTTTATAGCACTCGTTTATTGTTTCATAATTAAGAAACGTAATTTGAATATATATTTTACAAAGTGATAAAATATAATATTAACTTGGTCATAAAATGTTTAGATTTTAACAATATTATTAAATATACTTTGATAAATAACGAGAAAATGATTTAAAGAAGCAAATGACCAAAATACTCAAATGAATAAGCTACACTTTGAATAAAATTGTTTTTCATTAATTTAAGTCTAATTATTAAAAATGGTACACGTCGCGTAATGTAAAATGCTAGTTTTCTAAGCATACGTAACGTCGTTCGAAAAACCGGAACCATGACATAAGTCGAACGTAAACGTACAAGACATTGGAATCAAAATTACAAGTTAACTAGGCACGAGAATATAATATATATAATTATTAATATAAATTATATATATTATATATATTATACAATAATACGTCGACAAACAAGAAAACAAAATGTTGGAGTGCTGGACAGCTAGGCCATGCGATCGCATGGCCATAGCCCTCTAGACCCATGCGATCGCATGGCAAGAGGGAGAAGGTCAGATGCTATAAAGCTCAAGCAATTCGGTTCGTCTGAATTCATTTTCAATTCACTCATCTTCTCTAATCTCTCTATATATATTATTTATTATTATTATTATTATTATTATTATTATTATTATTATTATTATTATTATTATTATTATTATTATTATTTTATTATTATTAAGATTAATATTATTATTAATCTTATTATTATTAGTAGTATTTGTATTATTATTAGTATTATACATAAAATACTACGACGAGGTTATGTCCAAACGATTTTAAAAATGGTTTTTGAGTGAGTCAAAGCTAAGGAAATTATGGGTTATTGCTATGGAGGTTATGAGTATTGCTTGGGGGTTATGAGCATGAGTCAAAGGTCAACCTAGCGTTTATCATCTCCGTTGCGTCTACGTACTTTCCTACAATATTGAATCTCAATATTGATACGTGAGCACTCATATTTTATCTTTTATATATTAATAGTGTATCCCTGTCTAGTGCTCGAGTAAATATGTTTATGCATGCTAGTATGCTTTAATTTTGTCGATAGATAGTTTATGATGAATCCTAAATTTAATACATATGCTGCTAGGATAAGGTATATGATATGCATGTCGTTGGAAAGCTGACGAAAAATCAATAACTTTTCATTTAGATATCGAATGGTTTCGCTGAACAGATTAGAAGTTATAATCAACTGAATTATGATTAACATTAATTGAAATTGCTTTTGAATCTGCAATTGATATTTAAACAACTTGTTTATAAGATTGATAAATTGGATTTTCAAATATTACTAATCGAGTAAAGGAATTTCTATATAAGGCACGTCTCGTCTTGTTGAACAAATGTCAAAGTTGACTGTCTTATCATGTTTTAAAGCTTTATAAAACACTATAATCTGATTTTACAAGTATTGGAAAACTATGTAAAATAATAAAATACTTTCGATTGCCATGATAATTCCAAATATAATATAGCTCCTGAAATAAATAATATTTTGAGTTTGATAAACTATAAATTCGTTCAATTACCAAGACTTATACTATATTAATAAACATGTATAGATTTAAAGATCATATTGGGTCAGGTTGACTTTTGAGATGACTTTTGTTAACTTTTGTATGACGGTCTCGAGCATTGAGATTGTGATACACTATGACCTGACCTAGCTTGTTAAACATCTATTGACCAACATATATTCTCTAGGTTGAGATCTATGGTTACTTTGCATTCTGAGTTTCGGTCACATTTCGATGAATGAATTTATGTGCTGCTAAGGTGAGTTTCATTTGCTCCCTTTTTAATTGCTTTTGCAATCTATAATTTTGGGCTGAGAATACATGCACTTTATTTTAAACGCAATAGATACAAGTACATACTAAATTCTACACCGAGTTTGAACCGAAAATCCCTTAGCTTTGGTAACTAGTAACTGCCAGTTATAAGAACTGGTGGGCGCGAGTAGTTATATATGGATCCATAGGGCTTGACATCCCCGTCTGTTCCAGGTATAGAAACCCTAGCCTGAACTATAAAACAGACGTATGCTATTTGAGTTTAGTACACGTTGGATTGCGTGTATTGTACATGTTGGTTGCATGTATGTTAAAACAGGGGTAGTTATTATAACGTTAAAGCTTAGTTACCAGGGTGCTCAATCTTGTAGAATATTTTGATAAACATTTCTGGATGAAACAACTGAAATCTTGTCATCCACCTTTATATACAGATTATGCGAACCATTAAAACTATGAACTCACCAACATTTGTGTTGACACTTTCAAGCATGTTTATTCTCAGGTTCCTAGAAGTCTTCCGCTGTTTGCTTATATGTGATACAAGCTATGTGCATGGAGTCATACATGCTTTATTCGAGAAAACGTTGCATTCACAAAATCATCACCATGTATCTTATTTTGACTGCATTGTCAACGGATGTAGTATTGTAAACTATTATTTACGGTGATTGTCTATATGTAGAAATCATCAAACGTCGAAAACCTTGGATTTAAATATTCATTTATGGTATGCCTTTTCAAAAGAATGCAATGTTTACAAAACGTATCATGTAGAGGTCAGTACCTCACTGTGAAATCGATGGATGATGTATTCGTCTAAAAGGGATTTGGATGGATCGTCACATCGAGAACCTGATGTTCGTGAATGTAGCTGGTCGAAAACTTTGTGCCCCAAAACTTTGTGACCGAAAACCTTTGGGTTGTCCGAAAACCTTTGACTGCGCGAAAATTTTTGCTGCTCGAAAAGTTGCCCTGTCCGAGAACCTAGTGTTCGAAAACCTTGTCTGTCCTAATACCTAGTGCTCAAAAACATTGTGGTCAAAATGTTTTCATGGTTAGTATGTTAATTGATATTATATTATGTTCAGGAGGAAAAGATAAGGAGAAGGCTAGCTCCCTATGACACGATTGTGACTGCGTTCGTGAATAATATCATGTGAGTGGAATTACTTTTGGTCTCAGCATAGAGTAGCAGACAGGCTGTTATGTTATACATTGGCAATGTTAGGTTGATTGTCATGTGTAGTTAGTTATAGATTGTAAGACCCTAATATTTATTGTACGGAAGTGTAATTATGCTACATAGAGTGCAGGAAGCATTGTGTAATTAAACGAAGGTCAAAATCTGCCCAGACCAGCGTGCACGCCGAGTACAGTTATGGGTGCGCGCCGCGCACCTTGCCAGCGACAGAATTCAGCCTTTTCTAATTTTAAGTTTAATGAAGGTCTTTTTGGTCTTTTCACTTGAGGCCGGATCTGTGAGCTTTATCAGTTGGTTTGGATCTAGCTTTGGATCATTTTCACATCCATTCATCACTCTCAACTATCTAGAGAGAGAGGGAGATTTCGAGAGAGAGAATTGGGGTTTTGGAGAAGAAGAAGCTTGAATTGATCAAAGTCTCGGGCGTTAAAGTTGTTCACCTCGTTCTTAGCTTCGTTTTGGTTGTTGTGGTAAGTTCTAACTCCGAATTTCATTAATTGATTTTGATGTTCAAGTTAGGGTTTTGAACTTAAATTGTTGATAAACCCATTTAAACTCATGAAGTGAGTTTAGTGATGCTAGTAATCGGGTTTATTGTTATTGTTGATGGATTTTGGGTTAGTGAACAAATTGGTCTTGTTTATGACTTGTAATTGAGTTTAATCACTAGGTTTAGTGATTATGGATGTATTAGAACCCTTTTGGTGTGTTTGAAAGACTAATTTTGAAATTGAGTCAAAATTAGGGTTTTTGGGTGATTTTGAGATTGATAAGTGTTTAACACTTAAGATTGGGTTCATTTGGCTTATTAGGACCATTGCCACTAGTGCTAGTGATTATTGGTTAGTTTGGGGCGCGTTTTGTGCTCGGAAGTGCAATTAGGTCGAATTTACACAAAGTGTCGATTTGAGTTGGTTTGTAAATCCACTCTAAGTGTGTTGTTGAATTTGTGATAATGGAATAGGTACTTTCCATTGACGAGTTGCGGATTATTAGGAAGCATTCATCAAGGTGACAAGGTGAGTGTTAATATCCTATGTGCATATGTATGTGTAGGATGGGTGCGGGTCGGGTGAAGTGATTCTCGGTTATAGAGCTCACTTCACATATAAGTGGATTTATTGGACTTGTGTATAAG
The DNA here is from genome assembly GCF_046630445.1 of Rutidosis leptorrhynchoides. Lineage (NCBI taxonomy): Eukaryota > Viridiplantae > Streptophyta > Magnoliopsida > Asterales > Asteraceae > Rutidosis > Rutidosis leptorrhynchoides. The sequence goes on from NC_092341.1 coordinate 251,247,450, forward strand.
TCCAATTGGCACGGTTGTGCGTTTTGGTTGACCACCTTTGGTGAGGTACACGTTTTGTGTGTACATTATCACACGTGGTTGTGATGTGAATGATATAACCCCAGTGGCGAAGGGTTTTGATGTTGAGAAGTGAGTCGCGTGTGTATTCGGATTCACGATGACGCGTGTGGTTTCGGTCATCTTATTGTATTGAGAAAGTGAATCTCGTGTAGTTCGGATTCACGGTGACGTGTGTAGTTCGGTCATCTTATTGAGGTAGTTGTAACATCCCGCGTTTTTCCGTTAAATTTATTTTAACACCGTCTTTTTTTTTTAAATAATATCCCTCGTTATTTAATTTTAACGTCACCCGTTTACGCGAGCGTTTTTAAAATATTCGTTTGGTTAATTCCCGCACCCGCTTTGAAACTCGAGGGACCAAAGTTGCAAAGGGGCCTAACTAGTGACTAGGTCAACTAGTCAAACCCCATCTCATCCATTCATTATCACCACCCACCTTCATCCTTCCCTTTCTCTCTACTTCTCATTTTTGAACACAAACCCCAACTTCATAAAATCATCATCTAAATTCAGGATTAGAAGCAAACTTCAAAACAAATTACATTTTCGTGATCCTCTCTTCATCCTCTACATTTTGATACAAATTTCATCAAGTTTGGGTAACTTTCTAAAAACTCTAGATTTCTATAAATTCGTGTTTTTGACTTGAAATTGTGTTAGTTAGTGTCTATGGCTCGTGTCTAGCATGAATATATGTTTTGTTTGCTCGATTTGTTGATTTGAGTAACTAGTTTGAACTTTTGAAGTGGGTTAGCTTAATCTTTGATTTTGGATGATTAAAAGTTGTTTAATTGTTAAAGTTCATGTTTTAATTGTGTTACTAGTATCATTAGCTACATTTTGATGTGTAGGTTGATTAAGAAAACTTCAAAAACCCGATTAAGGATTTTGTGATGTTTGACTAGGGTTTGATAGTTCTTGACATGAACTTTTGATGCTTGAATGCCATGAAATGTTAATTGTTAGTGTTTAGTAGTAATGTATGCTTCATTACCTTCAAAACGGCATATCATATGTGTGAATTGGATTCCCGAAACTTAAAATGCGATTGATGAACTTGAAACTTTGAAAATAGACTTTTATTGATCACTTAATGAGATTTCGGCTATTGTAAATGATGTTTGTGATTGATGAATTGTGTTTAGTTGTATTCCTTGTAAAAATACCTTTCCGATGATATAAGACACATGTTTTTAGTGTTTGCGGGTCAAGAATTGGGTTGGAAAGAGTTTTGGTTCGCGCATACTTTGAAAAACAGAAAAGGGTCTGCCCAGATGGTGGCGCGGCGCGCCCCATCCACGCGCGGCGCGCGAACTGGCCTGGCCAGATTCTGCTCATTATGTCCCTTTTCACGTGAAATGTTTGACTAGCTATCGACCTCCGATTCACATGAAACTTGTTCTAATATACTTGTATATGAATAACTAGCATAGAAAAATAGTCCGGGACCCGACCCGAACGTGTTGACTTTTTCGTTGACTTTGACCAAGTTTGACTTTTAGTCAAACTTAACCAAACTTTTATGCAATCGTTCTAACATGCTTTTATACGTGATTCTTGTATGAAACTTGACAAAGTGATTCACATGCTATACTAATCGAGTCGTAACGAGCCATAGGACTAATTGAACACATTTCACTCGACCTTGTGTCGTAACCGGTTAATTGATACAACTTATTTGTTTAGGTCAAGGCTAAACAACTTTCATGCACACGTTTACTTTGTGAAGTACATTTATACTCGTGCACTCGAGGTGAGATCATAGTCCCATCTTTTAACAACTTTTATACTTTTAGATTGTGGGCTGAGAAACATATACTTTGTTACATTTTGTACTACTTACTTTTATACTTTGAACACAAGTACAAGGAAAACAAACATTCCACAGCGAGTTAGAACAAAAATCCTCAATTCGATTATCATTAGTTACACTTGCAGGGTGTAAGCGAGAACTTATATTGTGTGGCCATACGGGTTTGACAAATCCTCATTACGGACGGTACCGTCTACGGATGAAATATATTTTCGAGAAACAGTGTATGTTCTAACACTATTGTGATGGGGTTCTATGGAAGGAAACGTTAAGTCTTGATAATTGGGTGCTCGCGAACAATACTTTTAGAATGCAAACGATTTTGATAATCAACTATGGGAATACTAAATCTTGTGGTTCAAAAACAACGTTTACAAATACACCTATGATTTCACCAATGTTTTTCGTTGACAGTTTTCTACATGTTTTCTCAGGTTCATACTTGGCTACTTGATACATGCTTCCGCACTCTTTAATTACTTGATTGGAGTCAACCATGCATGCATACGCTAGGGATAGCACTTTTGGATTCAAACTTTTATTTACATACTTACGCTATTTATAGCAACTGTGTTTTTAAACTAATTATGTCGCAAGTTATTTCATTTATACTTAATGACTTTTGTAAACTTAGACTTGTTGTCGAACGGTTTTGTAAACTAGACTTGCAAGTTTAGTACCTTTCAAATGAATGCGACATAATTTTGGTCAAACGAGTCTCATATAGGGACTACGACCACGCAACGGGACCTAAGTTAACGGCGCCGTCAATAACGGTTTTGGTCGGGTCGTTACAAGTGGTATCAGAGCGTTGGTTGTAAGGAACTAGGATGTGCATTAGTGTGTCTGACAGAGTCGTTGGGACGCATTAGTGAATCTAGACTACAACCGGATAGTTAGCCATTGCATTCTGACATACATTTGCTATAGATAGCACTTACTTGACTACTTGTGCATTATACTTGAATCATTCTTAGGCAAACTTTTTAATAGTACCCAACCTTCATCATACGAACTCGTATTCCGCCACTTTTTGGTAACACACATGAATTCAAGGTTTATACGCGTACGGATGACCACGACTTCGTTAGTCACTCTAGTTCGGGAATTCTGACTCCTTGGTTGTTATCCACCCCGTATCAGCTTACTATCCACAAGTGTTGTAAAGTTACCACCACCACTCTAGATGAGTATCGTCATCACTATTTATCACTACGGTTGCGTACTACTCGTTAGCATGACTCGTTACTCTTTTCATACCTAAATACATTATTGTCTGACTCGAACCGCATTGACGTGAACAATCATTTATACACTTCCCTCGGGGAACGCTTCCTTAGAGTTGCAGAAATTCTTTCGATTTAATACGAGTCACGTTTGAGACGTCGTTACATTTTGTTCATTTTAGATCTTCACAGTTACACGAACTTGATGTTATGGAGTGATGTGGGAATGGAGGTATGAGTTAACGTAATATAACGACACTCGATCAACGTGGTTATATTACGGTAAGACATACCAAAGTTCTAATGACACGTGATGGTGGTTAGACTCGATCAACCTAATCACCACCATGTGCCATGTACATAACTTCATCTATTCATGTTTGGACATCTGAAAACTCCGAAAGTACTGACAACAACCATACCGGGGACACACCTTCGAATATTGTCGAACCATATTTATGCTTCCGAATGAATGACGAATTCTTTCAACTTCAAACATACGTTATACATGAATACTATCTCGTCCTCGCACAGTTTTATCAACGAACTACAATATACCTGTTATGCTCACACCGAGGTGGAAACTTCTCTTGTATTACACTCGTACTTCCGTATAAGGAAATCTTTGATTCTAAATTTTCAATGGAGAGATAGACTCTTCACGTTATACTAGTACTCGCCTCGAGGGTGAATAGCCCCGACGAACATTTTCAGAAACCGATGAGAACTGGCTCCGACAAACATTTTTGGAAACAGATTTCGCGACGCAAATTTCTTGAGAAACTTGTTCTAACTAACGTTTTCGAGTCCTGATGTACTCGTTCAAACATACCTTACAGAAATGTACCTCATTTCAGATCGAGATTCTTGTTTCACTTCTAGATTTCGGAGTGCTTTACGAAAAGCCTCGGGACCGTGTTTAAACATGAGTACAACACATCAACGCAACTCGAAGGGCCAAACAAACATACGATTCAAACCTTGGAAACCGTAATACAAATTTGTGTTACCAACTTCAAACCACTTGAGAAAAGTCTTGCCTTTAACCAGAATCTCTTACCACGATAGTTATCATTCGATTCTTAACGTCACACCTTTTGAAACCACATGTGACCGGAAACGTCATTCTCTTTTGTCGAACAAAGTAAACGATGATCAATTCACCGGGGCCGAGTTTATTCATGAGCAACTGAGAAAATTTATTCATATTCAAGAAAGACCCAACACGACTCGTAGTCGCCCAGAGAGCTTGCCAATGTTAGACGTAAACCTTTCGAGTTCCATGTGGGAAACCGCGTCACGTTAGAAGTCGCACCTTGAGGAGGTGTAAACCGTTTCGGGAAACATAGGAATGCTAAATCCGCGATATACTAATCCTTTTTGAAACCATGGAGCGTATTGTACCCGTTGCTTGTCATCTAGATTTTCCGACTCATTTGAGTCTCCGTTCATCCTACATAGAACCTGAAGACGTAACTTGCTATTCCCTTCGATGAGCTTGCTATCGATGGTACACTCCACTTCCTAGGAGAACCGGTTGAAATTATGAATCGTGAAACCAAACTTCAATCCAACGTAAAAATCCCGACCGTCGAAGTTCGTTGAAATGCCCAAGGACGTACCTTCACTTATCCGTAGAATTTACAACGCAAGATCTCGAGGAAGATTCAACAACTACTACTTCCAACTAAATTTCGGGACGAAATTTCTTTTGAGGTGTGGATAATGTAACATCCCGCGTTTTTCCGTTAAATTTATTTTAACACCGTCTTTTTTTTTTAAATAATATCCCTCGTTATTTAATTTTAACGTCACCCATTTACACGAGCGTTTTTAAAATATTCGTTTGGTTAATTCCCGCACCCGCTTTGAAACTCGAGGGACCAAAGTTGCAAAGGGGCCTAACTAGTGACTAGGTCAACTAGTCAAACCCCATCTCATCCATTCATTATCACCACCCACCTTCATCCTTCCCTTTCTCTCTACTTCTCATTTTTGAACACAAACCCCAACTTCATAAAATCATCATCTAAATTCGGGATGGGAAGCAAACTTCAAAACAAATTACATTTTCGTGATCCTCTCTTCATCCTCTACATTTTGATACAAATTTCATCAAGTTTGGGTAACTTTCTAAAAACTCTAGATTTCTATAAATTCGTGTTTTTGACTTGAAATTGTGTTAGTTAGTGTCTATGGCTCGTGTCTAGCATGAATATATGTTTTGTTTGCTCGATTTGTTGATTTGAGTAACTAGTTTGAACTTTTGAAGTGGGTTAGCTTAATCTTTGATTTTGGATGATTAAAAGTTGTTTAATTGTTAAAGTTCATGTTTTAATTGTGTTACTAGTATCATTAGCTACATTTTGATATGTAGGTTGATTAAGAAAACTTCAAAAACCCGATTAAGGATTTTGTGATGTTTGACTAGGGTTTGATAGTTCTTGACATGAACTTTTGATGCTTGAATGCCATGAAATGTTAATTATTAGTGTTTAGTAGTAATGTATGCTTCATTACCTTCAAAACGGCATATCATATGTGTGAATTGGATTCCCGAAACTTAAAATGCGATTGATGAACTTGAAACTTTGAAAATAGACTTTTATTGATCACTTAATGAGATTTCGGCTATTGTAAATGATGTTTGTGATTGATGAATTGTGTTTAGTTGTATTCCTTGTAAAAATACCTTTCCGATGATATAAGACACATGTTTTTAGTGTTTGCGGGTCAAGAATTGGGTTGGAAAGAGTTTTGGTTCGCGCATACTTTGAAAAACAGAAAAGGGTCTGCCCAGATGGTGGCGCGGCGCGCGAACTGGCCTGGCCAGATTCTGCTCATTATGTCCCTTTTCACGTGAAATGTTTGACTAGCTATCGACCTCCGATTCACATGAAACTTGTTCTAATATACTTGTATATGAATAACTAGCATAGAAAAATAGTCCGGGACCCGACCCGAACGTGTTGACTTTTTCGTTGACTTTGACCAAGTTTGACTTTTAGTCAAACTTAACCAAACTTTTATGCAATCGTTCTAACATGCTTTTATACGTGATTCTTGTATGAAACTTGACAAAGTGATTCACATGCTATACTAATCGAGTCGTAACGAGCCATAGGACTAATTGAACACATTTCACTCGACCTTGTGTCGTAACCGGTTAATTGATACAACTTATTTGTTTAGGTCAAGGCTAAACAACTTTCATGCACACGTTTACTTTGTGAAGTACATTTATACTCGTGCACTCGAGGTGAGATCATAGTCCCATCTTTCAACAACTTTTATACTTTTAAATTGTGGGCTGAGAAACATATACTTTGTTACATTTTGTACTACTTACTTTTATACTTTGAACACAAGTACAAGGAAAACAAACATTCCACAGCGAGTTAGAACAAAAATCCTCAATTCGATTATCATTAGTTACACTTGCAGGGTGTAAGCGAGAACTTATATTGTGTGGCCATACGGGTTTGACAAACCCTCATTACGGACGGTTCGCTACCGTCTACGGATGAAATATATTTTCGAGAAACAGTGTATGTTCTAACACTATTGTGATGGGGTTCTATGGAAGGAAACGTTAAGTCTTGATAATTGGGTGCTCGCGAACAATACTTTTGGAATGCAAACGATTTTGATAATCAACTATGGGAATACTAAATCTTGTGGTTCAAAAACAACGTTTACAAATACACCTATGATTTCACCAACGTTTTTCGTTGACAGTTTTCTGCATGTTTTCTCAGGTTCATACTTGGCTACTTGATACATGCTTCCGCACTCTTTGATTACTTGATTGGAGTCAACCATGCATGCATACGCTAGGGATAGCACTTTTGGATTCAAACTTTTATTTACATACTTACGCTATTTATAGCAACTGTGTTTTTAAACTAATTATGTCGCAAGTTATTTCATTTATACTTTATGACTTTTGTAAACTTAGACTTGTTGTCGAACGGTTTTGTAAACTAGACTTGCAAGTTTAGTACCTTTCAAATGAATGCGACAAAATTTTGGTCAAACGAGTCTCATATAGGGACTACGACCACGCAACGGGACCTAAGTTAACGGCGCCGTCAATAACGGTTTTGGTCGGGTCGTTACAGTAGTAATCTTGCGTGGTTTCGGATTACTAAGGCTCGTGTAGTTCGGTCAACCTCGATGTTGTCTTGTTGAAGATAGTAATCTCGTGTGGTTTCGGATTACTAAGGCTCGTGTAGTTCGGCCAATCTTCATTGTGGTGTTTGGTATTTGGTAATGGGTTAAGGGGTTAACCTTATTCGTTTATATATATATATATATATATATATATATATATATATATATATATATATATATATATATATATATATATATATATATATATATATATTGTTGTATTGTCGTGATGTAGCTAACCCTCCGGGTATAGCTTCTTGGCGTTGTTCACATCGTCGTTGGTGAACTTATGTTTGTTGATGCATATTTAGCTTGTTGCTTAGTGATCGTACGGTATGCTTAGATTAGCTTGCCTTTATGCTTGGATGCTCCGGTATGCGGTATTTGTTTAAATTGTGTGGCGTGTCCATTTTATGCATATATATGTATGTAGTATATTTTCACTCACTAAGCTTTAGCTTACCCTCTCGTTGTTGACTTTTTTTTATAGATTTGCATGGATGTGGTGGCTCGGGTAAGCGTGGGACTAGTGGACTTGCGTAGTTGCTTTAGAAGGCTTGCTTTTGAATTGATTAGGATTGGGTAGCGTATCCCCAATCGCCATGCTCGGCTTTATTTTGTATTAAAAGTCGTATGGTCGAAACTTGTATTTTGTACTTAAAGGGGTAATTTGGGCGTATGTGGGCCCGGTGTCGTAAAACCCTTTTTATTAATGGAATGTGTTAATTTTAACTACTATAAAATGTTGTGAAAAGCATTTGGTCTAAATGTGTCGGGAAGTCGAAGATCTTTTCGCGTGAAACGAACTTTTTTATCAGAACTGTCCAGGGCCTTGTGCGCGCCGCGCACAGGCTGTGGTGCGCGCCGCGCACTCTTCTGTCATGTTAATTTTTTTTTTTATTCCGCGTTTTTGGTTGGACAATGGGTTGGGTTGTTACATAGATATTGTATACCAGAGAATTTCATGTTAGATAGATGTAACTGTTGTATGTTAGATAATACTGCAGGATTCGTATATGTTACTTAGATATGCATTCACATTGTATGTGTGGTACTGTGCACAGGTCATGAGCACCAGAGAGGCTAGGCTATCTGGAGGCTCTACTAGTTTAGGGACAGAATAAGTCTGCACGAGGTCAACCGAGTTCAGGATAGGTTGGGTCCAAGTTCTACAAGTGTTCAATATAGGATAGAAGGATGCATTTGTTGCATTTAGACAGTTATGCAGTAGATTTGGTAAGAGGGAGTGTCAGTAGACGGTAGCCCGAAAAAGACATATTGTGACCATGTGCATCACGAAATGATGTATAGAAACCTACAAAATAGCTCACGTAGCTGTACGGGTAATTATATTAGAGCAGTAATATAGTTTGCAGCTAAAAGACAATAAGACAAAAATATTTAATCCTTCATATCCTAAATGTGGCGGCTTTTTGAGTCGTTTTACCCACTCCAAACTTTCCAAACATCACCTACAACAAATGTTACAAAACTACCCCTCAAACATTTTTAGATTTTTCAAATTATTAGGGGTAAAAAATATAAAATTATTAATTTATTAAAAAACTTTAAACAAACTCCACCAAAAGTTTTAACGCTCCATATCTTTCCGCTCGCCACACGTTAAATTTTTCCGACACCACCGTTCAACTTGAAATAATTTTACGAACACAATGCAACTAACTATACGCAAAACAAACGCTTTTTAAAAATCGCAAAATATATCGGACTATCTTTCATACATACACATAAACCTATAATAAACAACCCAAATTAAGCGATTTTTCTGGCGTTAAAAACGCGCATGCCATTAGATATACTAGGTACTAATCACGTGTATCCAAACAAACCCGCCACAATGTGTTTGTAATTCCATAAATACAAAAGCAACTTTAAATATGGATAATCTAACCCGGAAGGCCCCGCTGCATCGCGCGGACCGACCAGATCTAGTTGAACTTTAATAAGTAATGTTCCTAGGTGTACTAAGAGTCCAAGAGTTACAATGAACTGAAACCCAGGTGGACGTAATATACAAATGTTGCGAGAGTGTAATTTAAATTGTGGTAGAAGAAACAAACGTGGTTACATGTACTAGAGGTTAACACAGATTATGATATACATTTTATAATTGAAAAAAAAAAAGATAACAAAAAAGTTAATGGACCAAACAGGCTGGTAGTTACCAATAGTGTATTATTAATGAGTAAAACCCCCTAAAACATTACACAGTAGCTTTTGCAATCAAATGACACGATTCAATTTTTACTTGTAGCAAAAATATAAAGAAAGTTGGACACATTTTTAATCTTAGACAAAACATTACACGAACATCCAAATTGTGTTGCCAATACGAGCAACCTAGAAAAAGAGATCATTTTGTCCTGTTTCATGAACGAAAGTTGTCAAGCATTACTGTACGAGCAAAGTCAGTTTGAACATGTTAAAGTTTAATAACTTTAAGCTATCTTTTATTTTTACTTTTTTACCCATCTAACCTGACCCAAATCTACCTATTTTTTCAAGAAGTACCAAATAATTAATGAACTCCATTGAAAGCAACTTGGTCGTTATCTCCTCGTCTGAAACAACTATGTTACATGAAACAATTTGGACCATTTATTCTCCATCAACTAGCATATATATCAGACTCCATAACTCTATCAAAAGATACTGGAAGATCTTGGATCTAATATGAATTTTAGATACCAAAGTCCGAATATTGAAAGTATTGGGGCCGCAATATGGGATGGTATCATTCAAAAATAGGATTTAAAAAGTTTCCAAAAAATATGGGGGGTCAAAATGGTACTTTTGGTTTGACATATTTTCCCACTTTTTGGTTTTGGTTGCTTACAATATATTAAAAATCAGTTAACATATTCATTGTGATCACATAATCGTTCAAGAGATTGATAAAATTAATTCCATCAAATCAATAAAAGCATAACATAACTTCAGGTAGAATTCAAGCAAACAGTTGATGCTCGTGAATGCAAATGTATCAGCCATATATTTAGCAAACAATTTGAATTCTTATCAATGTAGAACATGACACTTTTGACATGAACAAGGAAAACTCCTCCGTTTGAATCAAATCCATTTTAACAGAAAGGCTAACTCAACCATTTTTTCACCTCTAATCAACGTATACAATAAATAAAGAGTTGGATAAACAAAGGCACATACCGAAAAATAGAACGTAACCAAAGATAGTCCACCTATACCAAAAATTAAGCACTCGTAGCTAACACAACAACAATTATTAGTTATAGATGAGAAACGTTGATTTTCCAATATTTATCCGACACCTTAGCGGCCTGCGGATGATGAACATCTCATAAAGAGGTATAAGTTTTAATTTCATTGCAATAATATCAACTACCAAGTATAAGTGGCAAGATGGGCGAGACAGATAGCGAATGAATGAAGACATGGTAAAACAGGAATGTAAATAAGCACCGGTAGAAGAAGAAGTGGGTCATGCCAGATTGGGTTGGCATACCATTACTTTTTCATCTGTCTTTTCTATTTATATGAAGTATGCTCACCCTTGCGTTTCCTAAATATCTATCAAGTTCATTGCCGCGTGCTGATTTCTTTGGGTCTAATATGGATACCCACTGCCCGGATCAGCTATTACTGCAACAATCATTTAAATTTTTTTGTTGTTTAATGATGCGAATAGCTGCACATCCATCGCGCAACACCATAATGACGCGCATCATCCCACAATGAGTCACGCGAGTTCAGGATTATGCGCTTGTTCGCACGCCAGTTTTATAAGTTCTAATGATATGAACTTCATGTCAGTCGAACAGTTTAAACATGGTGCCACCAAAATTGTACATACAAAGCCAAAAGTGTATGATGGCGACACTAAAACAGAAAGGACACTGTGGCAAGGTGGTACGATCCTGGCACTGCATAACTTAGGGGGAAGCACTAAGATAATGGCAGTACTTTTTACAGCTTTATGGAATAAAAGGACAAGAACAAAACAACGTGGCACTAGCATGTCTTTTTGTCCTCTTACGTGGCACTAAAGTACAAAAACTCACACGTATAAATAGATGTAACTCGAGCTGAAAACATCAATCTGGAATTATCTTCATTCATCAGAAAACACTCCCAATTATATCATTCTCTCAACATACCGTACAACACTAGCTAACCTGCGCAAGCAGAACAACTACTTAACACTCTTTGCGGTTTTAGGTAACGTTGCTATAACATAAATTCTAACACCTCCCTTGAGCCATCAGTTCCGGCTAACCCGGATGATGGTGGGTCATGTTTAACCACCCTTTCTGAGATCATCATCTCATATAAGGGTTACTCACGGTACTCCGGACCGGAGATATAAACTCAAGGAACCCCTCATATGTTGATCTCGCATGAACCGAACCCCTTGGACCGTTTTATGCTTGATCATTGTTATTGGCACAAAGTTTATGTAATCGATTAATCCAGATTAGTATGTACATATAAAACGTTTTCATGTTATATCTGTTAGAAATATGTTCTCGGGTTGGCTACGGTTCGATCGTGGTTTGACCGTGGTACATATATTCCGAAGATATGCCCATGACATTAAATAATAAAAGTCCATTTATCCTATTCGGTCACACACAAAGGCCAATCGTAAATTGTTTGATATACCTTCTAATCGGAAATTAATTTATTAATCATTAGTTAATGGTTTAATAAATTAAGTAAGTTTTTTTTATGTGTGTACATATACTTACAAATCTAAATATATAAGATTTGATTTGATATAAATAAGATTTAATTTGATTTGTAAATCTTATTTTATATAAAGATTTGATTTTGCAAATCTTTTAAAATCTTTCCAAATCTTTGTATTTGTATTATATGTATCAATTTTATTCTATATAATACCAAGTCTTGGTATTGAAAATATATAGAAACTTGAGATACAAAAACACACATACAAAATGATATTTCTCTTTCTCTTTTTCAAGTAACCAAAATACTTGAGATCTATAATTGGGTTCAGTTTTGGTGGAAATAAGGAAAAAGAAAAGATCCGTTAAGTAGAAGGTATAGATTGAAACAAGGTTGAAACTTTGGGTGTCTACCGTTTAGAGGAACTCTTCTTTGAGTTTTTCAGATTCGATCTTCAAAAGGCTACAAAGGTTGTATTCTAATCTTCTCTTGTTTAATTTCGTTAATTTTATTTTGTTTGCTAAAGTTTTGTACAATGATCCGTGGAAGAATATGATTTTGTAAAGTTTTAAAAATGCTTCCGCTCGCTTTGAATTTGTATCATACTCCAACAGTGGTATCCGAGCCATCTTGTACAAGTTTTAACAAACTTTTCTTATGATATTTAGTTTTGATGGATGCGTTGTGCATGATTCTTGGAGATGATCATGCATAACAAACATGCAAAACAAGTATCATAATTTATGTTTTATGTTTCCTAAATACTAATTTGAATCTTGGATTTTGGCAAAATGTAAAATGGGTTAAATTCATTTTTTTTCATTTAAGAATTTTTTTCCAGCCTGGACAGTCCGTATTTGATGGACTGTTTTGGGGCTTTAAACTCAATATTATTGTATGAGACCAATTGCATTTGAAAGCTAACTGAAAGAACTTAAATTTGAAAAAAAAAATCATCGAAAACAGATTAGAAATGAGTAAGATATGACCATTTAAAGTTACATGTATGAATCTGCCAAAATCCGAAAAATTTTAATGGTAACTTGCATGTTGACTATTAAAGATTCAATGCTTAGGAAAATAAAGTACATGAATTCTTTTCATGTTTTACATGAAATGAGAAAATTAAAATTATTAATTTTAGACTTTATGCTTTAGTAAGGTGAATAAATCTCCAACATGTTTTGATTCACTTAATATGTTTATTTGGATGGTTTTGGCATGAAAACCATACTTACAAAATATGAAGTGAGTTTACATACATATGTTATGTAAACAAGGATTGAAAATTATAAGTGCCATTAAGTGTTGTTTAAATCAATCCTTATCGAAACATGTTATATGAAAATGGACGGTTGGCACTCCATTTGTTATGTATGTGATTGTTGTATGAAATCGGTAGTATTTGCCTCAATAAGACCCTTGTGTGGATGTTTAGTTGTATGATTTAATTTATTATTTATTCGGGATGAATGTAATAATTTATTAAACGACTTGCATGTCGTCTTTCTATTTATATTGTATTTGTAATAGTATAGAAAATAGAATAGTTATTTTGTAAGATAATGCAACCAAGATTGATATCAAGAAGACGATGTTCACAAGGCGGCCCATCCGAGCATATAATGGAGATGGCGGTTTTAGTGGGAGCCAATTCTCATACAAGGTTATGTCCCTAGTTAACCATGTTTTTCCGTGTGTTGGCTCACCGGAAAAACGCATAGGACTCGAGGCATACTACCGATAATTGCGTGTCATGATTATTATTGTTTTATTATTTGTCTATGCCATGCTAGCTAGAAAATGTTTTAAAAAAAACAAAAGGGACAATAATCATATAAAACGGTTTGGTTAAAATTAGTTTAACAAACGCAACACGCAATACATAATTAGCAAATGTTTTAAAATGGTGTAAACTACTTTTGCTAAAAGAAAACAAAAACCCGTTTTAAATGTAAACTTTACGCTATCCATGAGTAGTACACACATCCGAACCTTCTACCTGTTAGAGTTCGCGATACCCGAGAGTCTTGGGCCGGACTTTAATTGGGTGTTGGGAAGGGTGAGGTGAATTTCGCGATACCCGAGAGTCTTGGGCCGGATTTCACGTGTATCTATCACGGACAGTTTACAATCTGAAATCATGGTTTGCGGCAAACCCGCCACGAGGAAGGATTAGCGTAGAAGGGATTAAACATGCCAAGTGAAATAATTGATTATCACTAAATCCCGCATGTGACGATCGCTCCAAATCCATATGGACGAACACGTCATTCATTGATTTCATTGTGAGGTATTTGACCTCTATATGATACGTTTTGTAAACATTGCATTCTTTTGAAAAGGCATACCATAAATGAATATTAAATTCTAAGGTTTTCGACATCTGATGATTTCTACATATAGACAATCACCGTAAATAATAGTTTACAATAATACTTCCGTTGACAATGCAGTCAAAATGGATACATGATGATGGTTTTGTGAATGCAACGTTTTCTTGAATAAAGCATGTAAGACTCCATGCACATAGCTTGTATTACATATAAGCAAACAGCGGAAGACTTCTAGGGAACCTGAGAATAAACATGCTAACAAGTGTCAACACAAAGGTTGGTGAGTTCATAGTTTTAGTGTTTCGCATAATCTGTATATAAAAGTGGATCACAAGATTTCAGTTGTTTCATCCAGAAACGTTTATCAAAATATTCTACAAAATTGAGCACCCTGGTAACTAAACTTAACGTATATATAATTTGTACCCTTTGTATAATCATCTTAATAATACACGCAAACCAACGTGTACGCTTCTCAAATAGCATACGTCCATTAAAAGGCTAGTGCTCTAGCTCGGACGGGGATATCAAGCCCTATGGATCCATATACTACTACTCGCGCCCACCAGTTCTTATAACTGGCAGTTACTAGTTACCAAAGCTAAGGGATTTTCGGTTCAAACTCAGTGTAGAATTTAGTATGTACTTGTATCCATTGCGTTTAAAATAAAGTGCATGTATTCTCAGCCCAAAAATATAGATTGCAAAAGCAATTAAAAAGGGAGCAAATGAAACTCACGCATATAAATCTAGTATTTTCAGTATTTATAAACAGTCGCATGTATTCTCAGCCCAAAAATATATTGAGTAAAAGGGATCATATGAAACTCACCTTAGCAGCACATAAAGTTGTTCATCGTAATGTGACCGAAACTCGGAAATTAAATAATCGTAGATTTCAACCTAGAGAACATATGTTGGTCAATAAATGTCTATCAAGCTAGGTCAGGTCATAGTATATCACAATCCTAATGCTCGAGATCGACATACAAAAGTTATCCAAAGTCGTTTCAAAAAGTCAATTTTGACAGTTGCTTAACCAAACGAGGCGTGTTTTATATAAGGATTCATTTACTCGGCTGGTAATATTCAAAAATCCAGTTTATCAACCTTACAAACAAGTTGTTTAAATATTAATTGCAGATTCAAAAGCAATTCCAATTATCGTCAATTATAATTCAGTTGACCATATCTTTTGATTCGTTCTTCGAAACTATTCGATATCTAAATGAAAAGTTATTGATTTTTCGCTAGCTTTCCAAAAACATGTATATCATATACCTTTTACCAGTAATATATGTATTTAATTCATGATTCATTATAAACTGTTTAGCGATAAAATTTAGCATACAAGCATGTATAAATATATATACTCGAGCACTAGACATGGATACACAATTAATATATAAAAGATAAAAATACAACGGAGATGATAAACACTAGGTTTGATTCATATATATACCCCCGAACATTACCCATAACCTCCTTGGAAATAACCCATAATTTCCTTAGCTCTAGCTTGCTCGTAAACCATTTTTGAAATCGCTTAGACATAACCTCGTCGTAGTATTTTATGTATAATACTAATAATTATTATACTACTGATAATAATAATAATAATAAGATTAATAATAATATTAATCTTAATAATAATAATAATAATAATAATAATAATAATAATAATAATAATAATAATAATAATAATAATAATAATAATAATAATAATAATAAATATAAATATAAGAGTGTGAGAGAGAGATGGATGGAATGCATCAAAAAAACAGAAACGATCGAGCTTTTATACATGTTTGCTGAATCTGATGCCCATGCAATCGCATGGGCTTTCAGTGCAAATGCCATGCGATCGCATGGCCTGTCTGGACAGCTCACTTTCGTTTGTTTTCTTGCTTGTCGACACATTATTTAATTATATATATAATATATTTAATTTATATAATTAATTATATATTATATTAAATTTACATGCATAGTTGACTTGTACTTTTTGTTCCGATAAGTCGTACATCATCACTCGACTTATGTCCCGGTTCCGGTTTTTCGAACGTCCTTTCGTACGCTGAGAAAACTTGTACATTACGTTTCGCGACTCGTACCTTTGTCAAAATATAGTCTTAAATTGTCCATAAACTATACCACTCGAGATATAACTTATACTTTTGAGTGTTTTGGTCATTTACTTCTATAAATCATCTTCTCGTTATTTGTTAATATATATATAATAACAATTCGTTTTATGACCAAGTTAATATTATATTTTATCGTATTGTTAAATATATATTTTCAATATTAATAAACACGTTTTAAAATACATATCGCAAGTTTATTCATATCTAATTCCAACAGTTAATATTCCTTATTATTGTATGTGTCCAAATTACGTTATTTAAACAAACACTTTAATATTTATTTCGAATATCGTTAAAAATGAACGATTTCTTAAATCAACGTGGACCTCACAACAGAGACTTGTAATAATATTATAATCCTTAAGGGATTCAATAAATATCTTTTAATTCAATCGTTTTACATAATCTTTTATCTCTGTAGTTAAATATATCGATCAGGTAATCAAACCAATAAATTTTAATTCACAGTATCATATACTCAACACTTTGTTACGTTTTCAAGTTATAGTATATGTATCTATTTACATATAATTGTTCACGAATCGTTGAGAACAATCGAAGGGTAATTGAATAGTTCAAAATTTTGAGATTCAACTTCATAGACTTTGCTTATCGTGTCGGAAATGTTAATCATACAAAGATTAAGTTTAAATTTGGTCTGAAATTTCCGGGTCATCACAGTACCTACCCGTTAAATAAATTTCGACCCAAAATTTGAGTGAGGTCGTCATGGCTAACAATAAAAATGTTTTAATGACGAATATGAGTTGATAATAGAGTTTTATCTATGTTTGAATAATATGGATAAAATAATCCAATTACTCAAAGCGTATGAGAGAAGTTATCGTAATCAAGTGAAATGGAGAATAGAGATGCGTCTTATCTCTTGATGTAGTAACGATTGATTTCCGGATTTTAAGGAATAGAAATCTTCATAATTTAAATAAGATTTGATTTTTCGGAATTTGCGGAAATTAGGATTTTCTTTGATTAAATGCGTAACCTACCTCTATTGCTGCGTCCGATATTTTGCTATAAATTGACCTCTTCCGTTTCATTTATTTTCAACACTCCTATAATCTTCTTTATTATTTCATACATCCCAATAGATTGTGAAAATGCTTAATCTAGTTCTGATTCTTGATATTTTCCTGGCTATTGTATCCTTCATTCTTCTTTTTCATCTGCCACCAGAGGAAGTTATTTTCTTCTACTATTACCTTGGAGTTATAGTGTTTTTCATTCTCCCGTGTCTTTATATTGCTATACGCATTGATATACACGGTTTGTAATTTTGGGGTTGTTATTGGACTTTATATTCTCCATTATATTTCAGAGCTTCATGCTTTCGTTTTCTCTTCCTGACCTTAAGTCAAGCGGATAATGGTCCAGAATTCGTAGGTATGAAGTTTCAAATGAACATAACTAATGTTCTAAGAAAGAAATGGTAATAGCACAATCTGACTTGTCAAATTACCGGAATACCTCGAAAAAGACCGAATCATTAAGAAAATATTTTCTTGATATTTTTAGAGATTATATAGAATGAAAGAGTTATGTAACATGGTTCATGATGAGGGTATGATATGTGAACCTTTATCACGTTCCATTAGAAACTCAGCATGACTTACTGTAATATAATCACGTTGATCAAGTGTCATTATATTATATTAACTCATGATTCAATTCCCAACATTACTTCAAAACATTTATATTTTAAACTTGAAAGTTTCAGAATTTAGAAACTAAAATAGTTTCTTTTATGGTGTAACACAGATATCGTAAAGAGAAAATTGATTTTCGATAAGAATGATTATGAAATTATCTCCAGAAATATGGAGGATATTTATAATGAAAGATACGATGATATCTTAGAATTTCTAATATCAGAGGATGATGAAGAATATTGTTCGCAAGGGTTTAGATTCGGAAGCAAGGTATTCGTTAATGGCTTTAGCAGATACTGAATCATTTGGATTCTTTGAAGACAGGTTTCGTCCTTGTGATTTATCCACAACCTCTTTCATACTTTGCTCAATCCGTTTTCTAGTTCCAAACTTTCTCTTTTTCTCAGCTTTACCACCATACTATTCTTTATCATCAAACTTTTGACTGTTAAGGTCGTTTACAGTTTTTTGCTGCTTCATCAACATTTTTCCAAAATTCGGAGAACTAGTTTCGTAGTTTGGGGTGTTTTTTTTTGGAAACTTCACATTCGAAGTATGTAAGTCCAGGAGGTAGACGTTATATGTACACATATAACTGTTGGCGTAGACGTGCTACAAGATTTCAAAATACTGATTACTAATTCCCGATAGTTGGTATGGCAATTGCCGTTACAAGATGTGGATGAGTACATGATACGGTTTCAATGAGTATAAGGATTTTTCGGAAGGTCAAAGATCAATGAAGTTGTTGGTAAATTTACTGCTAATGTGGTGGAACATGAAAGGTTCCCCAGTAACGAAAACGTATATGCCAAAATTACAAGTCTGAAAGGTCGTCGTTGACTGGTTGAATGGTTGATAATACTGGATACTTTGAAAAGGAATTGCAAGGTTATTTTCAGTAAAAACAATGCTAAAGGATCTTGCATAGTTTTGAAGTCAAAGTATAGCTTTGAAAGATGTAGAGATCTAAGAATGATGTCACCGGTTCAGAGTTATGGCTTGGATTCTGATCCGTCGATATCAGAATATGTGATTGAATTTGTTTGAAATGATTGTGTATCATTGTGAAGATAGTGAGTATAGTTAATGATTTTTGAATCAAAATTGAAGAATGTACAGTGTAACATATTAATTGTGAACTTAAATATTTCTCGAGTAGTACCTACCCGTTAAAGATTTCACAATTAATACTTTGTACAAAAGAATTTTTTTTTTATTACCGTCTTTATGAAAATATATGTATGTATATTTTTTTTTAAAATCTAATACAGATTTAATGAGTTAATATCATATTAAGCTCATTTGATTTTCGACTTGACTTAGAAATGATTAATCTCTAAAACATTAAAGATTACATAATCTTTGCGGAGTATTTCGCTAATGTAATCGATACTCCATTATTTATTCTTATTTCTCGGTGAAGGATGTTGATGCTTGTGGAATCTTTGTGAACCTTACAAGGCACAGATGATGTTTTCTGGAAAGTTTCGAGTACTTCGAAAATGAAAATGTAAAATCAATTATGTAATTGAATAATACACTTGGTTTATTATGAAATGGAATTCATTAAGTTGAAACAGAGATTGTAGTTAACAATGGTTAAGTTGTTAACGAAGGATGTACATCATTGCATATTAGTAATATGAACTAACCGAGTAGTACCTACCAGTTAAGATTCACACGTAATAGCTTAGTACGAAAAGATTTATTTTGATTTCAAAATTCATATATATTAAATATACATAAAATTTCTTCAGGGGAAATAAGTTAATACTTCATCGGTTATTGTTGCTGGTATTTCTTGGTAACTACGATGCGTATGACATTGATGTTCAAGGTACATATTGTGATGTTGAGGCTTGCGGTGCGGATGTTGTTGGTGGTGGTAATGGTACTGTTGGTGTTGTTGTCGGTGGTACTGTTGATGCCGGAGATTCTACTGGTGCTTGTAACCTTTGCACCATATTCTCCAAAGCCACTACCCGAGCGCGAAGCTCGTTGACTTCTTCTACTACACCGGGATGATTGGCGGTTCGGACGAGCGGATGAATAAGATCCAAAATTTGAGAGAGTATATGATCATGACGAGATATTCTGGAGATGAGAGAGAAAATGGTATTACGAACAGGTTCGCCGGTAAGTGCTTCAGGTTCTTCGCCAAGAGGGCAATGTGGTGGATGGAAGGGATCACCTTCTTCTTGTCTCCAATAATTAAGTAGGCTACGAACCCATCCCCAATTCATCCAGAATAGATGATGGCTAATTGGTTGATCCATTCCGGTTACACTGTCTTCGGAATTCAGGTGAATATCCATATCGGAATAGCTGTCAGAGTTTAAGGAATTTGAACTAGATACGGGATCCATCTTGTATAATTAGGGAGATGATTTTTTTTTTTTATATGAATTAGATTATAGAATGAAGTTTGGTATTCTTCAATACATAATTTACATATGTATATATAATACCAAATTCCATAAATCACGGAGAAATTTTCGGAAGATGTCAGGAAAAGTTTACAGTAACAGATACGCTAAGATATGAATTTTGCCTATACGCTATTCATGCAATCAATGCAGTAAAACGTGTCTAGACTAGGAATGATAAGCAGGTAATTTCCGACAAAAAATGATAAGCAAAACTTTTGACATGCAGACACGGTCGAAGTCCAGACTTACTAATGCATCCTAACAACTATCAGTTAGACACACTCATGCAAGACCTGGTTCGCTAGGACCAACGCTCTGATACCAACTGTGACGATCGCTCCAAATCCATATGGACGAACACGTCATTCATTGATTTCATTGCGAGGTATTTGACCTCTATATGATACGTTTTGTAAACATTGCATTCTTTTGAAAAGGCATACCATAAATGAATATTAAATTCTAAGGTTTTCGACATCTGATGATTTCTACATATAGACAATCACTGTAAATAATAGTTTACAATAATACTTCCGTTAACAATGCAGTCAAAATGGATACATGATGATGGTTTTGTGAATGCAACGTTTTCTTGAATAAAGCATGTAAGACTCCATGCACATAGCTTGTATCACATATAAGCAAACAGCGGAAGACTTCTAGGGAACCTGAGAATAAACATGCTAACAAGTGTCAACACAAAGGTTGGTGAGTTCATAGTTTTAGTGTTTCGCATAATCTGTATATAAAAGTGGATCACAAGATTTCAGTTGTTTCATCCAGAAACGTTTATCAAAATATTCTACAAAATTGAGCACCCTGGTAACTAAACTTAATGTATATATAATTTGTACCCTTTGTATAATCATCTTAATAATACACGCAAACCAACGTGTACGCTTCTCAAATAGCATACGTCCGTTAAAAGGCTAGTGCTCTAGCTCGGACGGGGATATCAAGCCCTATGGATCCATATACTACTACTCGCGCCCACCAGTTCTTATAACTGGCAGTTACTAGTTACCAAAGCTAAGGAATTTTCGGTTCAAACTCAGTGTAGAATTTAGTATGTACTTGTATCCATTGCGTTTAAAATAAAGTGCATGTATTCTCAGCCCAAAAATATAGATTGCAAAAGCAATTAAAAAGGGAGCAAATGAAACTCACGCATATAAATCTAGTATTTTCAGTATTTATAAACAGTCGCATGTATTCTCAGCCCAAAAATATATTGAGTAAAAGGGATCATATGAAACTCACCTTAGCAGCACATAAAGTTGTTCATCGTAATGTGACCGAAACTCGGAAATTAAATAATCGTAGATTTCAACCTAGAGAACATATGTTGGTCAATAAATGTCTATCAAGCTAGGTCAGGTCATAGTATATCACAATCCTAATGCTCGAGATCGACATACAAAAGTTATCCAAAGTCGTTTCAAAAAGTCAATTTTGACAGTTGCTTAACCAAACGAGACGTGTTTTATATAAGGATTCATTTACTCGGCTGGTAATATTCAAAAATCCAGTTTATCAACCTTACAAACAAGTTGTTTAAATATTAATTGCAGATTCAAAAGCAATTCCAATTATCGTCAATTATAATTCAGTTGACCATATCTTTTGATTCATTCTTCGAAACTATTCGATATCTAAATGAAAAGTTATTGATTTTTCGCTAGCTTTCCAAAAACATGTATATCATATACCTTTTACCAGTAATATATGTATTTAATTCATGATTCATTATAAACTGTTTAGCGATAAAATTTAGCATACAAGCATGTATAAATATATATACTCGAGCACTAGACATGGATACACAATTAATATATAAAAGATAAAAATATAAGTGCTTACGTATCAATATTGAGATTCAATATTGTAGAAAAGTACATAGACGCAACGGAGATGATAAACACTAGGTTTGATTCATATATATACCCCCGAACATTACCCATAACCTCCTTGGCAATAACCCATAATTTCCTTAGCTCTAGCTTGCTCGTAAACCATTTTTGAAATCGTTTAGACATAACCTCGTCGTAGTATTTTATGTATAATACTAATAATTATTATACTACTGATAATAATAATAATAATAATAAGATTAATAATAATATTAATCTTAATAATAATAATAATAATAATAATAATAATAATAATAATAATAATAATAATAATAATAATAAATATAAATATAAGAGTGTGAGAGAGAGATGGATGGAATGCATCAAAAAAACAGAAACGATCGAGCTTTTATACATGTTTGCTGAATCTGATACCCATGCAATTGCATGGGCTTTCAGTGCAAATGCCATGCGATCGCATGGCCTGTCTGGACAGCTCACTTTCGTTTGTTTTCTTGCTTGTCGACACATTATTTAATTATATATATATAATATATTTAATTTATATAATTAATTATATATTATATTAAATTCACATGCATAGTTGACTTGTACTTTTTGTTCCGATAAGTCGTACATCATCACTCGACTTATGTCCCGATTCCGGTTTTTCGAACGTCCTTTCGTACGCTGAGAAAACTTGTACATTACGTTTTGCGACTTGTACCTTTGTCAAAATATAGTCTTAAATTGTCCATAAACTATACCACTCGAGATATAACTTATACTTTTGAGTGTTTTGGTCATTTACTTCTATAAATCATCTTCTCGTTATTTGTTAATATATATATAATAACAATTCGTTTTATGACCAAGTTAATATTATATTTTATCGTATTGTTAAATATATATTTTCAATATTAATAAACACGTTTTAAAATACATATCGCAAGTTTATTCATATCTAATTCCAACAGTTAATATTCCTTATTATTGTATGTGTCCAAATTACGTTATTTAAACAAACACTTTAATATTTATTTCGAATATCGTTAAAAATGAACGATTTCTTAAATCAACGTGGACCTCACAACAGAGACTCGTAATAATATTATAATCCTTAAGGGATTCAATAAATATCTTTTAATTCAATCGTTTTGCATAATCTTTTATCTCTGTAGTTAAATATATCGATCAGGTAATCAAACCAATAAATTTTAATTCACAGTATCATATACTCAACACTTTGTTACGTTTTCAAGTTATAGTATATGTATATATTTACATATAATTGTTCACGAATCGTTGAGAACAATCGAAGGGTAATTGAATAGTTCAAAATTTTGAGATTCAACTTCACAGACTTTGCTTATCGTGTCGGAAATGTTAATCATACAAAGATTAAGTTTAAATTTGGTCTGAAATTTCCGGGTCATCACACCGCAGAACCTAAGAATTTCATAATGGATGAAATTGGTAATATAGTTACCTACCTAAATAGCTTATGGTTGGCGATCCGCGGCGAACCCGTCGTTAACATAAGTGAAATATGGATCTTAGCCTTGTTAATTATAATTGTTTGAATATTAAACACACTTGAGTAATTATCTTAACAAGGTTTAAACATATCAAACTAACTAATACAACTTACTTTAAAAATAAAATATGACAGATGTCTGCAACAAACACAAATCCTACTCCGTCATCAATCACTAATTTCTGCCTTAAAGGGCTCCTCGAAAAGGACAAGCTTACGGGTTTGAACTACATGGACTGGCTTCGCAACCTAAGAATTGCTCTTAGGATGGAAGGAAAGATCAGGGCTATTGAGGAACCCTTACTGGCAGAACCCGGATCGAGAGCTACTCAAGCGGCTAGGGACGAGTTTGAAAAACGGCGTTCCGAGTCTAATGAGGTAGCATGCTTGATGTTGGCGACCATGTCTCCAGAGCTCCAAAAGGGCATGGAGAGCTTAGGGTCATATGACATGCTTAACCAACTCAAGGACATGTTCCAACAACAAGCAAAGCAAGAAAGGTTTGACACCGTGAAAGCTCTCGTATCTTCCAAAATGGCAACGGGAAGTAGTGTTAGTGTCCATGTACTACAAATGAAAGGGTACATAGACCGGTTGGAGCGCCTTGGTTTTTCCATAAGTCAGGAGCTTGCAACGGATTTTATCCTGAACTCGCTGACTAGTGCATATGAAGGATTCATTATGAACTATAATATGAACAATATGGAGAAAATAATCATGGAGCTCCATGGCATGTTAAAAACCGCTGAGGCTAACATGGCCAAAGCTAAACTCGCAACTACCGTTCTAGCCATTCGTGAAGGTGGGATTAAGAAGAAGAAAAACAAAGCAAAGGGAAAGAACAAGGGCAAGGGTAAGGTTGGCACGTCTAACTTCAAACCTAAACCTAAGGGCATTGCTAACTCTTCTACTTCAAAGATCCCGCAAACCAAGTCTCCTGAAGAAGCAATATGCTTTCATTGTGGGGATAAAGGACATTGGAGGCGCAATTGTACTAAGTACTTGAAGGAACTTAATGAACTACGGGCTAAGGGAGTCGCCGTACCTTCAGGTTTGTTCATGATTGAACTAAACAATACTACTATTTCTAATTCCTGGGTATTGGACACGGGATGTGGTACTCACATTTGTACAAATGTGCAGGGACTCACAAGAAGTAGGAAGCTGAAGACCGGGGAGCTTAATCTGATCATGGGGAATAAGAATGTTGCCTCTGTTGACATGATTGGAGAATACAAGCTTTCTTTTGATTCTGGTTTATGTATTGTTTTATCTAATGTTTGCTACAGTGCCGAAATGGCAAGAAACATTATATCTTTTGATGCTTTATTTAATGATGGTTTTAATTTTAGTTTTGATAATGGATCAATACTTGTTCACAAAAATGGGATGTTTTATTTCAAGGCTAGTCCTTGTAAAGGCATCTTAGAAACCACAGCAAAGCTAAATGATAGTTCAATCTACAATGTTGATTCATCCAAAGATGTTTTGGATAAAACTTATCTATGGCATTGTCGTTTAGGCCACATAAACAAGAAACGCATAGCCAAACTCCAGTCAGATGGAATTCTAGAATCATTTGATATAATATCGTATGATGAATGCGAATCTTGCTTATCAGGAAAAATGACAAAGGCACCTTTCACAGGAAGCTGTGAATGGGCAAAGGATCTGTTGGGGTTGGTACACACTGATGTGTGCGGTCCGTTCAGATCGCCTACTAGACACAAGGAATGATACTTCGTTACATTTACTGATGACTTCAGTAGATATGGCTATGTTTATTTAATTAAACAAAAGTCTGAAACTTTTGGAGTGTTCAAGGCATACCAAAACGAAGTAGAAAATCAACTGAACAAAAGAATTAAGATTCTCCGATCTGATAGAGGTGGTGAATATCTTAATGATGAATTTCGTGATCATCTACGGGGTTGTGGGATAATCTCACAATTAGCTCCTCCTAGAACACCACAACATAATGGTGTGGCTGAAAGGAGGAATCGAACATTACTTGATATGGTTCGATCCATGATGAGCCGCACAATGCTTCCAATCAGTTTTTGGGGTTACGCCCTACAAACTGCCGCAAGGATCCTTAACCTCATCCCAACCAAGAAAGTTTCCAAAACACCTTATGAGATATGGCATGGTAAAACTGTGTCTCTCTCATATATAAGAATCTGGGGTTGTGAGGCTTACGTTCGTCGTGAAGCTCAAGATAAACTTGAACCCAGATCTGAAAAGTGTTTATTTGTTGGTTACCCGACTGATTCTTTTGGATATTTGTTTTACAACCCTACTGAGAACAAAGTCTTTGTGTCTCGAAGGGGAGTCTTCCTTGAAAAGGATCTCA
This sequence comes from Rutidosis leptorrhynchoides, assembly GCF_046630445.1. NCBI lineage: Eukaryota > Viridiplantae > Streptophyta > Magnoliopsida > Asterales > Asteraceae > Rutidosis > Rutidosis leptorrhynchoides. Next base: position 251,273,733 of record NC_092341.1, read on the forward strand.
TATCGAAAGGAACCAGTGGGAGAAAAATTGACCTTGAAGAAATTCAAGAATCAACCGACATGGAAACCGATATTGGAACCGATTCTCCTCAAGAGGTCGACGAGCCTGCAATTGAAAGAGAAACTGACCTACAGCCACCACCCATACGTAGATCTGATAGAGTGCGTCGAACACCAAAGAAATATAGTTTACACATATTTGAGGGTGATGACGAAAATATAGATTCTGATGAACCTATTACCTATCAGGAAGCGATAACAGGCCCCGAGTCTGCCAAATGGAAGGAGGCTATGGACAACGAGATCCAATCCATGCATAATAATCAAGTCTGGATCTTGATTGATCATATACCAGGTATTAAAACTATTGGGTGTAAGTGGGTCTTCAAGAAGAAGACCGATATGGATGGAAATGTACACACATTCAAAGCCAGACTGGTGGCTAAGGGTTACACTCAACAATATGGTGTAGACTATGATGAAACTTTTTCACCAGTAGCTATGTTGAAATCCATTAGAATACTTCTTGCCATAGCTGCATTTTATGACTATGAGATATGGCAAATGGATGTAAAAATAGCTTTCCTTAATGGTAAACTAACAGAGGATGTGTTTATGACACAACCTGAGGGTTATTGATGATGTAGCGTGAGGGTACGAAATAGTATTAAATTTTTAATACAAAATACTACAAAATATGACACAAGTTTTATTAATTTACGGATGGGATATACCTAAACCTTGCTACAACACTATAGGCAGTGTACCTAATCGTAGAGTAGTGTAGTTTTTAGTAAGTCCGGTTCGTTCCACAGGGAGCTGGTGAAGTTAACGCTATATTATTAAGTTTATTTGTAAAAATATATATATATAAATAAGTAGTAGTATTATTATAAAATGGGGGTTTTACCGTTTAATGACCGGTTTGTCGATTTTAAGCGTAAAAATAAATGACAAAAATTAAAGTGCGTAAAATAAATTGCGATAAATAAAATGACAGAAAATAAAATTGCGAGTAATAAAATGACAGTAAATAAAGATACGATGAGAAATATAATAAAAGAATTATGCTTATTTAAACTTCCGTAATCATGATGTTTGACGTGTTGATTTTAATTTATTACCATGGGTTAATTGTCCTTTGTCCTGGTTTATTTGATACATCTATCTGGTTTTTGTCCATAATAGTCCATCGGTCATAAATATAAAGTGCGAGTATCCTCGTCAAATTACCCTTATACCCGAAGTCAAATATTCCAACTGATTAAGGATTTAAACTGTGACGCAGTTATCACTTCTGTCAACAATTACACCAGTTATCACTGTATGTAATCCACCCCTGTTTTAATTAGTTTATGAATATTAATTCATCCACTTGATCAGAATGAATAATCAATTACCCAACCCAATTGATTAATTAAATGATTATAACAGATTCCATATGAACATCACTAAATAGGACAACCATAATCATTATTAATTATTAGGATAATTAATTTGAAGATAGGTTCGACAGACTCCAATGAGTTGTCACTCAATTAGACAATACCCCCCATCTATTAATAGTCAATAGTCCAATTTCCACAAGTGTCGGTCTTTTGCCCAAACCTTAATTATGGTACAAAGCCCAATTACCCAATTTTAGTAATTAGCCCAACATCATGAGTACTTCATTTTAAATAAGCATAATAATAACTTAGCTACGAGACATTAATGTAAAAAGGTTGAACATAACTTACAATGATTAAAAATAGCGTAGCGTTACACGGACAGAATTTCGACTTACAAACTCAAATGATCTCTATCATAAATCTTATTATTATCATAATTTAAACTTAAAATTAAGATTATTGTTATATCTTATTACATTAACATTATGATAGAGATATAGAATATAGATATTGATAATTGATATTGATAATTGATAGAAGAAAAAAAAGATCGGATAAATTCCTTCTTTCATCATCGAACGTAATATCTCTTTTATAGGCAAATTAGAAATTGAATTTTCATTTACGACCCCTGAACTATGCTCAATTAACAACTTTTTATTATTTAATATTATTCTTATTATGAATTATTTAAATATTATATTTTATTCTTGTGCATAGTTGACTCGTAATTTTTACACCGTTGCGTCGAGCGTTGAGAGTTGGTTCATGTCCCGGTTCCGGATTTTCGAACGTCCTTTCGTATAATTTAATATCTTGTACTTTGCGTTTTGTAACTTGTACTCTTGTCATTTTTAGACGTTCTTCATCAATAATTTGAACCTTTTTGATTGTATCTTGTACTTTTGAGCTTTTTGGACGTTTTGGTCTTTCAAATCTTCGTTTTTGTCTTTAAATCTTCATTTTCGAGCGATTTGCGTCTTTCGTCTTCGCACTTATTTATTTAACTATTACAACTAAAAATAAGGAAATTACATTTAAAAACTTTACATATTGGAACGATATTGCTACTAAATATATGTTCATTTGGAACACTATCAAATATCCCCACACTTGAGCGTTGCTTGTCCTCAAGCAATACAGAACTTGAAATAAAAACATACATGAATCACTTTTTTATTCATCACATTTTGTACATCAGTGATTTTGATATAGCGGTATAAACAATGACAGTAATGATGGTTAAAGGTGGGTGTGTCATCCACAGTTGCCTTGGGTTTAGGTCAACGACACTTGCAATCAAATAGCCGATTTACTTTCGGTTTCCAAAGCAAAGTGCACATTTGAAAGGCGGTTTACAGTCCCACATGACTATAAAAATGTAGATCCTTTAGGAAATTGGATCTTTATGAAAACATTTGATCTTTTAAAAATTCAAGCTAGATTTTACCCTAGACAAGTTTTCTGATTTGACCCACCATCGGTGTTGCAAAATATATTTGTGGATCAATATTTTGGCTAAAAACATTTAGGTTCGTGTAATCCACTGCTATCCCGGTATCGGAAAGCACACATCCAGTTTACTTGTTCCGTATATTACCTTTCGGCAAACTACCGTCCGGTTGTAAAGGAAAGCGATGAACAAGAAACTGTTAAGGCAATGTCTAATGACATGCTTTTGGTTATGGTCTTTTAACGTGTCGGATGCTAGAACTATCCTTGGTAGGAGCGATAGTAAAGATCATCCTATAATTTTTCGGTCTGGCACAAGGTCCTGTCTCCGACCATGCTATGCAACCACCGTTCTTACGGTTGACACCCGATTTTCTTCAGGTGACCTAATGAATTCCAGGTGAATTCCTAGGATTTTACGTTCAATGGTAATGAACGCATTGAAAATGGATTTTCAGAAAACAAATCGGTTTGTATTTTTGATCAAAATATTTTCTCGTTCAAGCTCGAGTTTAGATATCATTGAATTCCATGAGTTTGAATTCTCAATCTTTAAGGTCAATCTCAAGGATTGAGTAATATCAGTCTTAAAAGCTGATTTTTAATCTTTAAGGAGATTATCCTTTCTGGGGATCTGATTCATTAGTCTTATCAAGCTAATTTGCACGGTGCCTCCCCATTGTACGAGATAAATCCTTCTCATGGTTAGGATAAATCTGACCACATGGCGACCCTGTTTGATGCTGAGGTCCGTGGATTTCCTGCTGATTTTAGAGATGACTTTTCTAGATTTTTCGTCAACCTACAGCTGGTCTAGACGACAACTTCATGACCTAAATCAAGAAGCGCGTTTCTTTTTCGGAAGACTTTACTTCCTTTTAATGATGGAATTGATTCATCGTGTAGATCCATCTTTCTTTCAAATGTATTACAGTAAACCGGGTAAAACTGATTAGTATCGTTCAAAGCAAAAGTACCTGCAATAATCTTGTACAAAAATATGTGATATATGTTTTAAATTGAATAACTTGGTACATTCTTCCCACACTTAGTTTCTTTCTTTGCCTTTTTATTTTCTTTTATTTCGTTTTAAATGAATTCAAGCGTTTTAGGGTGTTTCTCAATTTATGTCCTTTTCGAGGTAACGATAATTTCGGTATTATCACCTAGTTTTCACCGTTCATAAATATGTATAAACATGATTTTAAATTCATTTAGTTGAAAATTTTTCAAATTTTCACAAAATTTGGCAAATAAACCAAGTGTAAACCCGAGAGAATTTATAACCTTTCCCCACACTTGAGATCATGCAATGCCCTCATTTGCATGAAATCAGACTATAATTATAAATTCATGAGGGTGATTAACGTAGAAAAGTGATTAAAAATACCGAGTTTGCAAACATATTGTTATTTCACATTTGATTTTTTTTTTTTTTTTTTTTTTTTTTTTTTTGCGTCTTGTCAAAATCAGTAGCTTTTGCTGAACTTCATGACAGTCTTTGAAAGTGCGCTGTTTTACCCTGTTGTGTACATAACATAAAATACAAACATATATATACATATTTTTGAAGTTTGGTACATAACCCCACGTTCAAAAATTTATAATATATAATATTTTTGGCATCCTTTAGATCAATAAAATTAAAAATAATGATAACAAAATTTGTCGCCCCGCCCTCGGGTAAAGCAATTTCGGTTCAATGACCTAGTGTTCAATTTACGACGAATTTTAGAGAGCATTTTTTTCAACTTAATGAAATAAAGTAAATTTTGTTTTTTAAAATTCACACAAAACTTAAATTTAAAAAAAAAAAACATATTAATTTTATATAAAACCTACAAAACAAAAATTCAGAATGGAGGGAGAAAACTAGTTCTTTAGTGTCTGCTAGCGGAAAAGACCAATCGAATTCCATTCTCGGAACTACACGAGAACAGAACAACTAACTACAAACAGCATTTTCTTTTTAGAACATTCGAATCTCCCCACACTTAGGTAGTTGTGGTGTTGAAATTGTGATTAACTTCATTGTCAATTTCTCTTGGTCCATAATCAACTTGCCTATCTGTGACTTTTTCTTTAAGCCAGTGCCCGGCTTCTTCCGTAATATCCCATAATTCAACTAGCTTCGCCTTTTCTTTAGGCGACAGATTGGATACTAACCGGTTACATAACTTAAAGTTCCCCTTACTTCTAGCATCGATAGCCCGTTTAAAAAATTTCTTCATTGAACTGTTAATAACGGGGTCATTTAATTTCGTATCAACAACGAGGTTCTTTATTATCAAGTCATCATTAGGTTTTACTTCATTTTCCCCACACTTAGGCGTTTTATTATTGCTAAGCACTACCGTTGGAGTTGGTAAAACAACATGGTTATTACCAATCATTTTTACTGGTTCAACGGTTTTAGTTGGTGGAGATTTAGACTTTCGAATCATAAAGGTGATTGATTTGTTACCACTTTTAAGTGTCATTCTTCCATTTCCTACATCAAATAACGCCCCGGTGGACGCAAAGAATGGTCGACCTAAAATTAGAGGAATGTTTGGGTCCTCTTCTATGTCAATGACAATAAATTCGACTAGAAAGGTTAAATTGCCTACTTGAACGGGTAGGTTGTCAGCAATTCCAACTGGGTGCTTAATGGTTTGATCAAAGAGTCGAACACTCATATCCGTTGGACTTAACTCACCTACACCTAATCTCTTATATAAGGAAAGAGGCATAACACTCACACTCGCACCTAAATCTGCTAGTGCATCATACATGACACAATCACTAAGTAGACAAGGAACAATAAATTCACCCGGATCACCTACCCTAGGTGGAGGTTTTGGTGGAACTGTCTTCACCGGGTTTATATTTACGGCTTTTGTTTCTTGCACTTTCTTATTCTTTTTCTTCTTTTTCTTTCCAGAGGTATCACAATCTTTATTACCTATCACTTGCTCATACTCAACTCCTTTTCTTGGAAACGGGATGGGTGGTTTGTATGGTGCCACCACTGGCTTTACATACTCGGGTGGTGGTGGTGTAACTTCTTCATTGTTACTCTCATCTAAAACCTTCCCATCTTCTGATGCTGGTTTTTCAGAATTCGTTGACACCATATTAACATTCTCATTCCGAGGATTTACTTCAGTATTACTCGGTAGCTTTCCTTGTTCCCTCTCACTCATCATGCTAGCAAGAGTACCTACGTGTTTTTCTAGATTCAAAATGGAAGCTTGTTGAGTTCTTAATGACTGATCAAACCTCTCGTTCGTTTGGGTTTGAGATGTAATGAATTGTGTTTGAGATTCAATCAGCTTTGCCATCATTTCTTCTAGATTTGGCTTTTTCTCTTCGGGTTGTTGTGGTGGTTTATACAAGCTAGGTCTTTGTTGATTGAAAGTGTTGTTTTGAGTTGGTTGGTTATTCGGACCTTGTTGGTTATACCAGTTATTTTCGGGTCCTTTTGGATTGTAAAGAATGTTTTGATTTCGATTTAAGTTTAGCCTTGGCGGTTGATAATTATTTTGATAATTATTTCCCGGCCTTTGGTTCATATAGGAAACATTCTCTCGTTGTTCCATCGTTGGTTCAATGTGACAATCTTTCAATAAGTGTGGTCCACCGCATTGCTCACAACTGATTCGTATTGCGTGAATATCTTTATTCATCTTTTCCATTCGTCTTTCGAAAGCATCTATTTTTGCGGAAACGGAATCAAAGTCAGGGCTAGAATCGGCTCTAGCCGCTTTAGATGATCGAAAGATATCTTTTTCTTGGTGCCACTCATGCGAGTGGGAGGCTGTGTTATCAATAATTTTGTAAGCTTCAGTTGCGGTTTTCTTCATAATGGATCCACCAGCGGTTATGTCGATGTCTTTTCGTGTGGCGATGTCTACGCCTTTATAGAAGATTTGTACTATTTGAAAAGTATCTAATCCGTGTTGAGGACATCCTCTCAACATCCTTCCGAATCTTGTCCACGCCTCATATAATGTTTCATTTGGATTTTGCGCGAACGTAACAATTTCTCCTTGAAGTCTCACGGCTTTGGATGCCGGAAAGAATTGTTTAAGAAATTTTTCAATTAAAACATCCCATGTGTCAATCGCCCCTTCAGGTAACGATTCTAACCAATCTTTGGCTTCTCCCTTTAAAGTCCAGGGAAACAACATGAGATAGATCTGCTCATCTTCCACTTCTCGGATTTTGAATAGTGTACAAATTCTTTTAAACGTACGAAGGTGTTCGTTAGGATCTTCATTCGGTGCACCACTGAATTGGCATTGGTTAGTTACCATGTGTAGAATTTGTCCTTTAATTTCATAATCTGGAGCATTAACTTCTGGTTTAATAATGGCGTGACCTTGGCCAGTGCGCTTAGCTCTCATTCGTTCTTCCATACTTAGAGGTTCTAGATTTTCCATGATTGGATTTGTTGTATCCGAATCACTAGAGGATTCTGATTTAATGGTTTGTGGCTCAGGAGGAATAATTAGTGGTTCAAGATCTTGGAATTGTCCTTGAATATGCTCCGGGTTCTTAATTGTGAAGTCGGGTTCAAAAGATGGATTATCGGAAATTTGAGTTGGAGTTCTTGTTCGACTAGATGACGATTCTAAAGAAAAATCAACGGCGACAATATTTGCTAGATGTCTTGATCGAGTTACAGGTGGTGAACGTATGAAAGGTGGTGAACGTTTTGCTCGGTGCATTCACTGAATATCCTATTAGTTTTTAAAAAGGAAAGAAAAATTATAATAAGTTATCCAACCAATAGACTTTTCTGATTTTGCCCACGTTTCGAATAGCCAAAAGATGCAGCAGAGGGGCAGGATTCGTTTGGTCTCAATATAATTGAGGACTGTTTGGCTCCAATAACCCGGTCCACGTACAAATCCAACTATTACTACGAACCAGAAAATTTTGATGTCTATCAATTTAACAACTTAAAATAAATTTTCGTAATTTTAAGAAATTTAGAGAAGAAGTAGAAAAAAAATTCTAAGTCCTAAAAACTAGAATGGCGAGAAATAAGAGAGAAATAGATTGCGCGTCGAAAAATGTCGAAAAATAAAAAATGGTTGAAAAATAAAAGGTGACGGAAAAATAAAAGAAACTTATCAAAACTTAAAAATACTTAACTAATTTAACCTTATTACTACAACTAACTTAAAATTATAATCGCAAATTGAAATTACTAATTGGAATGATAATTGATACATAGTAAAAGGTCTAAAAATATTAAAGCTTACAGGAAAAGACTAAATCCCAAATGGAAATAACTTAAAAAGAAACTAAAACTTAAAAAGGCGTCGCAAAATTCTAAAGCACCTAAATCTTAGTCTAAAGAAAAAAAGCACTTAAGGAATTCTACGGCAAAGCCTAAAAATCTAGGAGTAAAAATAACTATAGCAAAAACTAAGTTTAAAATTAAATATGAGCTAAAAATACAAAAGTTACGCTACAACGATTAAAAAGGTACAAAATATAAAAATATACAAAAAGTTGTAAAAAGTACAATTTTTATAAAAATATTATTTTATATTATTTATTTAATAAAACTATTAATTTTACAATTTAATAAAAACTTATTTAAACTAAATACATAAATAAAAATAAAACTTAAAACTAATAATAATAATAATAATAATTAGGTTTTAATAATAATAATAATTAAAAATAACCCGTGATTAGGGTTTTTGTCCGTGTGTCAGAAGGCCTCCGCGAGTCGCGGCAAATAAAGAGGAAAACTCCGCGAGTCGCGGGGTTCAGGAATTCAGTTGACAGCTTTTGTTTTTACGCGTTTTTCTTTTTTTTTTTTTTTTTTTTTTTTTTTTTTTTTTTTTTTTTTTTCTGTTTTTTAATTAAATAAAAGATATTAAAATTAAAACTTATATTTTTATAAACTAAAATAAAAATAAAGAAACTTTTAAAACTTAACTATTTAACAAAGTCTTAAAAATACATATATTTTTTTTTTTTTTTTTTTTCTTTTTTATATTTTTTTTTTTTTTTCGTTTTTTTTTTTTTTTTTTTTTTTTTTTTTTTTTTTTTTTTTTACAAATTTTTTTTTTTTTTTTTTTTTTTTTTTTTTTTTTTTTTTTTTTTTTTTTTTTTTAAAAACGATTTTTTTTTTTAAAAACGATTTTTTTTTTTTACAAATTAATAATTTTTTTATAATTATAATTTTTTTTTTTAAAACTCTTTTTTTTTTTTTTTAATTCATTTACTATTCATGAATAGTAAATGAAAATAAATTAATTAATTTACTATTCACATGAAAGCGACATGATAGCAATTATTAATTATAAGTTACATAATATACCCCTGAAGTATTTAATAAATACGACTTTTTTTTTTAAAGTTTACGTAAATTTTTGATTTATATTATTATATTCTATTTCAATATTATTATATTATTATATTCTATTTCAATATTATTATATTTTATTTCAATATTATTATAATTAAAAATATAGCGTTTTAGCGCTCCCCGGCAGCGGCGCCAAAAACTTGATGATGTAGCGTGAGGGTACGAAATAGTATTAAATTTTTAATACAAAATACTACAAAATATGACACAAGTTTTATTAATTTACGGATGGGATATACCTAAACCTTGCTACAACACTATAGGCAGTGTACCTAATCGTAGAGTAGTGTAGTTTTTAGTAAGTCCGGTTCGTTCCACAGGGAGCTGGTGAAGTTAACGCTATATTATTAAGTTTATTTGTAAAAATATATATATATAAATAAGTAGTAGTATTATTATAAAATGGGGGTTTTACCGTTTAATGACCGGTTTGTCGATTTTAAGCGTAAAAATAAATGACAAAAATTAAAGTGCGTAAAATAAATTGCGATAAATAAAATGACAGAAAATAAAATTGCGAGTAATAAAATGACAGTAAATAAAGATACGATGAGAAATATAATAAAAGAATTATGCTTATTTAAACTTCCGTAATCATGATGTTTGACGTGTTGATTTTAATTTATTACCATGGGTTAATTGTCCTTTGTCCTGGTTTATTTGATACATCTATCTGGTTTTTGTCCATAATAGTCCATCGGTCATAAATATAAAGTGCGAGTATCCTCGTCAAATTACCCTTATACCCGAAGTCAAATATTCCAACTGATTAAGGATTTAAACTGTGACGCAGTTATCACTTCTGTCAACAATTACACCAGTTATCACTGTATGTAATCCACCCCTGTTTTAATTAGTTTATGAATATTAATTCATCCACTTGATCAGAATGAATAATCAATTACCCAACCCAATTGATTAATTAAATGATTATAACAGATTCCATATGAACATCACTAAATAGGACAACCATAATCATTATTAATTATTAGGATAATTAATTTGAAGATAGGTTCGACAGACTCCAATGAGTTGTCACTCAATTAGACAATACCCCCCATCTATTAATAGTCAATAGTCCAATTTCCACAAGTGTCGGTCTTTTGCCCAAACCTTAATTATGGTACAAAGCCCAATTACCCAATTTTAGTAATTAGCCCAACATCATGAGTACTTCATTTTAAATAAGCATAATAATAACTTAGCTACGAGACATTAATGTAAAAAGGTTGAACATAACTTACAATGATTAAAAATAGCGTAGCGTTACACGGACAGAATTTCGACTTACAAACTCAAATGATCTCTATCATAAATCTTATTATTATCATAATTTAAACTTAAAATTAAGATTATTGTTATATCTTATTACATTAACATTATGATAGAGATATAGAATATAGATATTGATAATTGATATTGATAATTGATAGAAGAAAAAAAAGATCGGATAAATTCCTTCTTTCATCATCGAACGTAATATCTCTTTTATAGGCAAATTAGAAATTGAATTTTCATTTACGACCCCTGAACTATGCTCAATTAACAACTTTTTATTATTTAATATTATTCTTATTATGAATTATTTAAATATTATATTTTATTCTTGTGCATAGTTGACTCGTAATTTTTACACCGTTGCGTCGAGCGTTGAGAGTTGGTTCATGTCCCGGTTCCGGATTTTCGAACGTCCTTTCGTATAATTTAATATCTTGTACTTTGCGTTTTGTAACTTGTACTCTTGTCATTTTTAGACGTTCTTCATCAATAATTTGAACCTTTTTGATTGTATCTTGTACTTTTGAGCTTTTTGGACGTTTTGGTCTTTCAAATCTTCGTTTTTGTCTTTAAATCTTCATTTTCGAGCGATTTGCGTCTTTCGTCTTCGCACTTATTTATTTAACTATTACAACTAAAAATAAGGAAATTACATTTAAAAACTTTACATATTGGAACGATATTGCTACTAAATATATGTTCATTTGGAACACTATCAGTTATGTACATCCTAAGTATCCTAATAGTGTGTGCAAGCTTCAAAGGTCCATTTATGGACTTAAACAAGCTTCTCGTACCTGGAATCTTTGCTTTAATGAGAAGATCAAAGAATTTGGTTTTATTAGAGGCGAAGATGAGCCATGTGTCTATGTTAGGTCTAGTGGGAGTGTTGTAGTCTTCCTTGTACTATATGTCGATGACATATTACTCATGGGAAACGATATCCCGACACTGAAAGATGTCAAAGCTTGGCTAGGGAAATGTTTCTCCATGAAAGACATAGGAGATGCATCATATATTTTGGGAATAAAGATCTATCGAGATAGGTCAAGGAGATTAATTGGGCTAAACCAAAGTGCATATATAGATAAGATACTGAAGAAATTCGGTATGCATAACTCTAAGAAAGGGTGCGTTCCTATGAACCCTGGAATGATATTGAGCAAGTCTCAATGTCCTAATTCTGACTTGGAGTCAGCTACCATGAGTCGTACTCCATATGCTTCAACTATAGGATCGATCATGTATGCGATGATATGCACTAGGCCTGACGTGTCGTATGCACTAAGCATGACTAGTCGTTATCAGGCCAATCCTGGTGAAGCTCATTGGATAGCAGTCAAGAACATTCTAAAGTATCTTAGGAGGACCAAAGAGATGTTCTTGATCTATGGTGGGAATGACGAGCTGAGCGTCAAAGGATACTCAGACGCTAGTTTCCAATCAGATAGAGATGATTGCTCTTCACAATCAGGATTTGTATTTATGTTGAACGGTGGAGCCGTCACATGGAGAAGTGGCAAGCAAAGTACTATTGCTGATTCTACGACAGAAGCCGAGTATATAGCGGTAAATGAAGCTGCTAAAGAGGCCATGTGGATAAAGAAATTCATCGGGGATCTAGGAGTGGTTCCTACAATCCATGACCCTATTGAGATTTTCTGCGACAATGTGAGTGCGGTTGTCTTGGCTCAAGAACCGAGGTCACAAAAGCGCACACGGCACATACTCAGAAAGTACCATTACATCCGTCAACTTGTAGCAGAAAATGACATATTATTAAGTAGAGTAGACACAACTAAGAACTTGGCTGATCCTTTCACCAAGCCTTTGCCACAGACTAAGCATGATGCTCATAGCATGTCTATTGGCATTCGTGTCATCGATGATAAAGTTTGATTGTATTTATTATGTTAAGTTTGAAACTTTAAACATTGGGCAATAATATATGTTGCAATTGATCTGATGATTAATATATTGAGATTATATTATACGCACGATGCGATCATTTCATTGTATATTGTCATGTTTCATTTTGCATGCTTTAACTTCCAATGAATATTATTTCATAAACTTCCACAGTCGATCATTCTCTAAGGAAGAGAGAATTGAATTAAGGCTGCTATGAAGTGTAGTAATATAGGCTTATATGAAACTACATTCATGAGGAACTTGATAGTTGATTCAAGGTTCTGGAATGACCACACTTAGACATTACTTCATGGTTTTAAGTCACAAGTAAGCTCTAAGATGGCAATATCATTTATCCTAGAGTGGATATGTATGAGGAATCTTGACACAAACTATATTCTACTTTGACTTGTATTTAACGCTGTGCGTAAATGCCAGTTATAAGGGTGCAGATCAGGTATAATATGGGATGTGGTGGATGTCTATACAGTTGAAGCAATTTGTTCCTTCTTCTCATAGCAAGTTGAAGCGATATCTCTGGGCCCCTCGTTGATTTGTGCTGCATTAAATGCATGGCCATGCTACGACTGAATTGATGCAATAGCAGTCTATTTGATCACCACAAATCTCTATCGGGAAACATAATCTTGAATGATGATGATTGACACTTAACCATGTCACACGTTCATATAGATATCTTGAACAAAAGGATGACTGATATAAATCAAACTATAGGAGTGTAACGTAGCAGACTAGTTGTTACACACGGTGTGTCTTTTAAGACAGGCCAATATTATTAATGTCAGTGCAAGTGGGAGTCTGTTAGAAATACGTTCTCGGGTTGGCTACGGTTCGATCGTGGTTTGACCGTGGTACATATATTCCGAAGATATGCCCATGACATTAAATAATAAAAGTCAATTTATCCTATTCGGTCATACACAAAGGCCAATCGTAAATTGTTTGATATACCTTCTAATCGAAAATTAATTTATTAATCATTAGTTAATGGTTTAATAAATTAAGTAAGTTTTTTTTATGTGTGTACATATACTTACAAATCTAAATATATAAGATTTGATTTGATATAAATAAGATTTGATTTGATTTGTAAATCTTATTTTATATAAAGATTTGATTTTGCAAATCTTTTAAAATCTTTCCAAATCTTTATATTTGTATTATATGTATCAATTTTATTCTATATAATACCAAGTCTTGGTATTGAAAATATATAGAAACTTGAGATACAAAAACACACATACAAAATGATATTTCTCTTTCTCTTTTTCAAGTAACCAAAATACTTGAGATCTATAATTGGGTTCGGTTTTGGTGGAAATAAGGAAAAAGAAAAGATCCGTTAAGTAGAAGGTATAGATTGAAACAAGGTTGGAACTTTGGGTGTCTACCGTTTAGAGGAACTCTTCTTTGAGTTTTTCAGATTCGATCTTCAAAAGGCTACAAAAGTTGTATTATAATCTTCTCTTGTTTAATTTCGTTAATTTTGTTTTATTTGCTAAAGTTTTGTACAATGATCCGTGGAAGAGTATGATTTTGTAAAGTTTTAAAAATGCTTCCGCTCGCTTTGAATTTGTATCATACTCCAACAATATCTGACAAGCTAAATTTGTATTCCAATAACTTACGAGGAAAAAACTGATTTAGTTCAAGTCAACTTGACCCAATTATACCGAACCAAAATCATGACCAAACCTTTTTTAGTCGTTAGTTAACCCACCCAATTTAACTCTACTATATAAACACATATTTTGCTTATGCGCATAGAAACATAATACGGTGCCTTTTGTGTACCTAAAAGAATCAAAAACTGACATCTTCAACAAACTCTCTCAAATTAAGTCTACTTTATGAACACGTGTTTGATTATACACATTTAAACATAAATTTAGTGCCTTTAAGTTACACAGCTTTTGCATCAACTTTATATCTTGAGCTCCAGTTCTCAAGGCATCAAATTTCTCTCTGCGAGCATTATCATCCGGTGTCCACAGACAAACAGATTAGTTCATAATACTGTTTCGCAAAAGAAAACTGAAAAATAAATAATTCAAATTGATTAAATAGGCCAAATTCGAATGCACCTGATCATGATATGCAATTGAAAATTGCAAAGTTGTTCAACTTGTTCATAAAGTCTTTTTCGTTTCGCCGCAAAAAAAAAAAAAAAAAAAAAAAAAAAAAAAATTCCCATATGCAAATAAGAAAACAACAATATGATTAGTATAAAAGTATATCTTAACATTCTTGTTAACCTCCATACCTACGACCAACATACGTAACTTAGTAAAGCGTAGGAATGAATCTACTGATATTCATTTAGGGTATTGACGTTCTAATAAAATACCTTCAGTATCCTAAAGTCCCAAATTCCGCATCCTTCCATCAACAACCACGTTGGATCTGAAATTGTTGAACCAAATTTAGTCCCGCAAATAAAGCATAATATGATTGAAAAACAACCTACGAAACAAACTTTAATTCAAAAAACCCCAAAATAAGAACAACCCAACATTTTTTTATCAAGAAAATGAGGTTCATGTTAACAAATTTGGTTTTTAATTAAATGGTTACTTTAGAAGTCAAATAATCAATTTGAGAAGTTTCATATCAACTATTACATAGCAGATTTTAAAAATGTAATAAGAAAGTACTTAATCAAACATCATATCACAAAATCTCTCTTTATGGATATGGATATAATAGTTATTGAAAAACCATGAATGCTAATTTTTGTCATTTAATCTATCAATCTCCTAACCTTTAACCCGCAAAACACATGGAGATACCAATTTTACAGTAGAAATCCTACAGCTAATTACGAAATTATAATATTTTAGAATCACAAAATCTATTTCAATGTCGATTACTCTCCGGTTAATCCTTTTTAGGAATCGGCCGTTCCGATTTTCCAAAATTCGTGTAAAGAATTGGTCAAAGTCGGTCAACGGGTCAAATTCAGGTAACCTTTTTGTCTATCACAAAATACAAAAACATAATATATATTTAAACTAAAAACTCAAAAACATATCAAAAAACAACCAACTTACAAGTTCAATCAAAACTCTGGTCCAAAGCTATTTGAATACATATTCAACAAACATAAATAGAAAATTCAAAATTTATGTCATAATATGATTTAAACGCATCCATCAATTATGAGTATAGTAAACATAATGAATACAATTGCATATAATCTTCTTTTAACCACATCTAACCTCATAATCTTCATAAAGTGATGAATCGAACCATAATCTTCATAACGTGATGAAATGTGAATTATTGTATCGTTTCCGAGATGCATCGAACCCTAACTTACAAAAACTAATGGGTCCGAATCTATGAATAATATACATTTCGTGATGTATATAGAACCCTAATTCTCGATTATGAAAGATAAAATTGAGAGATTTATGTGTTCAAGTTTGGTAATGAATCTGATGAAAGGAGAATTGTGTGTTTATGAAAGCAGTTATGGTGAAACTGACTATGTGCGAAGGGTTTGGGTAGTTTTCAAATTAGTACGGTTTAAAAAGTTTGATTTAAGAGTAACTACAATGTCAAGGAACTTACGCGCATTTGTGATATGGATGGGTAGATTTGGAAAACACCATAAACCTTACTATGAAAGATACATATTTTAAAGTTTAATCTCAACCATTGAATCTTGATTAAAATTAATATCTAATGCTATGATTTACTCTTAAAAGGGATTTTTTTTTTAAATCTAACATAATATTGTTGAAAAATCGTGTGTACTTTTAACAATTCAAATTAACGCAGCGGATAGTTAAAATAATAATCTTTTATTATTTTATGAACAAAATTTTATAAGATTAAATATTCACTTATTTAATGAAACATGCACACGATTAATCTTTCCCAATGATCAAGTTACACCATAATAATTGTCATGAATATAAAACAAAAGAGGAGTTAACGATATACCTTTCTTGGAGAAATTGATGAGACGGAGAGAAACTTACGATCAAAATGACCGTCTCTTTGGATAGTCCACACTACACTTCAAACGACCGTCAATGGATGCTAGTCCAAACTCAAATATCGTATTAATATAATCCAATTATATTAATACATTAATCGATAATACTCCGTATGTGTATGTTGAGATTTATCAAAGGAAAGCAAAACCAAAATGTTATTTTTTCTCTCTTATCACTTACTGATCTCATAACCCAACGATCATATATATATGAATATGAATATATGATATACTCTGTTTGTTTGGTAGCAAAAATCAAATCAAAAGAATATATTGTTTTCAATTTCTTTCTCTGTAATATCATATTTCGTTTGATTTGGTTTTAAAAAGTCGTATTTCTCAAATACTTTAGGGGTATGTTATGTAACTTATAATTAATAATTTCTATCGCTTTCATGTGAATAGTAAATTAATTAATTTCGTTTCATTTACTATTCATATGAATAGTAAATGAATTAATTTCGATTTACTATTTTGTTACTTGAGTAATATATATACATCATATATATATTTTATTTGACGTCTCGGTGTATATGTGTGTGACCCCGAAGGCTCAAATGAAGTTGGCCATATAGTTAAATGTTGTACTAATAGTGCTCCAAATGAACATATATTTAGGCACAATATCCTTCCAATATGTAAAGCTTTTAGTTGCAATTGTTCTATTTTTATGTAATATTCGTTTAAATAAATAAGTGCGAAGACAAAAAAAGAAAACGACGATTTAAAGACGCAAATGACCAAAAAGCTCAAATGTACAAGATATAATTCAAGTGGTTAAATTTAATGATGAAAAATGTCTAAAAATTACAAGAGTACAAGCCGCGAAACGCAAAATACAAGATATCTCCGCGTACGAAAGGACGTTCAAAAATCCGGAACCGGGACATGAACCAACTATCAACGCGCGACGCAACGGAGCTAAAATTACAAGTCAACTATGCACATAAATATAATATAATATATAAATAATTCTTAAAATTATATATATATATATATATATATATATATATATATATATATATATATATATATATATATATATATATATATATATATATATATATATATATAACGTCGGCAAAACTAGAAAATAAAGTGATTGGGCTGGATCTAGCTGGCCATGCGATCGCATGGCCTGGCTGCCTTATTCCCATGCGATCGCATGGCAGGGAATTGGTGGCCAGGTCCTATAAATTCAGCATTTTTCGGACGAGTTAACATACCCTTTTTCTCTTCTCTTTCTCTGTAAACATAACATATATATTTATATTTATAATATTAAGTTTAAATTAAGTTTAAATTAAGTTTAATAATAATTGGGTTAATGTAAGAAATGTTTTAAGGTTTTGTAAGTTGAAATTCTGTCCGTGCAACGCTACGCAATTAATCACCACTGTAAGCTATGTTCTTCCTTTTAATTTAATGTCTCGTAACTAAGTTATTATTATGCTTATTTAAATCAAAGTAATCGTGATGTTGGGCTAAATATTAAGATTGGGTTATTGGGCTTTGTACCATAATTGGGGTTTGGACAAAAGACCGACACTTGTGGATATTGGACCATGAACTATTAATAGATGGGGGGTATTGTCTAATTGAGCGACAACTCATTGGAATCTGTCGAACCTATCTTCAAATTAGTTAACCTAATAATTATTAAATGATTATGTATGTCATATTTAGTGACGTTTATACGACATCTTTTAGCAATCATTTAATTAATCAATTGAATTGGGTAATTTATTTTTCATTTTAGCCAAGTGAATAAATTAATGTATCATGGACTAATTAAAATAAGGGTGGATTACATACAAGGGTAATTGGTGTAATTGTTAACAAAGTATTAAAATCTTGGATTACACGCAGTCGATAACCTGGTGTAATTATTAACAAAGTATTAAAACCTTGTTACAGTTCGAATCCTTAATTAGTTGGAATATTTGACTTCGGGAATAAGGTTAATTTGACGAGCATTTTATAATTATGACCGATGGACTATTATGGACAAAAACTAGATAGGTATCAAATAAACCAGGACAAAGGACAATTAACCCGGGTAACCATTAATTAAAAGTAAAACGTCAAACATCATGATTACGGAAGTTTAAATAAGCATAATACTTTTATTTCATATTTCATCGTACCTTTATTTACTGTCATTTTAATTACTGCAATTTACTTTATCACAATTTAAATTCTGTCATTTATATTATCGTCATTTATCTTTACGCTTAAAATATAAAATCGACAAACCGGTCACGGTAAAACCCCTCTTTTATATAATATTATTACTACTTATATATATATATATATATATATATATATATATATATATATATATATATATATATATATATATATATATATATATATATATATATATATATATATATATATATATATATATATATATATATTATATAAATATATTTGTTAAAAATATAGTACGTATCACTAGCTCCCTGTGAAACGAACCGGACTTACTAAAAACTACACTACTCTACGATTAGGTACACTGCCTATACGTGTTGTAGCAAGGTTTAGGTATATTCCATAGATAAATAAATAAAACTTGTGTAATTTGTATCGTATTTTGTAACAAAAATAATAGTATTTCGTACTACACCTCGCACACATCAAGTTTTTGGCGCCGCCGCCGCCGGGGACTCGGCGAAACGCTATATTTTTACGCTATATTTTAGTAAAACTATATTTTTGTAAAAATATATTATTTCTTATTTCATAAAAATATTTTTTATTTATAATAAGTGTTAAAAATAATAAAAAGAAAAAAAATATAAAAATATAAATATTTTTAAGATTTCGTTTAAAATATATAAAATTAAAAAGTATTTTTATTTTATTTTTAGTTTTTTTTATATAAGTTTGTTTTTATTATTTTGTTAAAATTAAAATCAGAAAAAAATAATATATATATATATATATATATATATATATATATATATATATATATATATATATATATATATATATATATATATATATATATATATAATTAAAACGGGCTGAACTAAATTGGGCTACCGAATTGTTTCTAATATATTGAGCCATGCGACCGCATGATCCTGAAGGTTTAAACTCATGCGATCGCTTGAGCTATTCTGACAGGCCAAATCAGAGGAATTTATTACGCAGCTAGGGTTTTAAATTTATTATTATTATTTAGTTTTTAGGATTTAATTAAAATATTAATTAGTAATTTAGTTTTATTTTTAGTTTTAATTAGTTTAATAATTATTATTAACTATATAAATTAATACTTTTATAAAATAATAATATAAAAATAACATTTTTATAAAAATAAGTGATTTTATCATTTTTTTTTGTTTCTTTTTATAAATTGTATATTTTAAACATTTAATTCGTAATTTGTATATTTATCATTCGTAATTAGTTTTAAGTTTAGTTTTTGCCGTAGTTATTTTTATATTTCTAGTTTTTAGGCTTTGCCGTAAAATCCCTTAAGTGCTTTTTCTTTAGATTAAGATTTAGGCGCTTTAGAATTTTGCGACGCCGTTTATATATTTTAGTGCCTTTTAAGTTATTTCCGTTTTAGATATAGATTTCCTTTTAAGCTTTAATACCTTTAGGGGCAACTTTTTATATTTAGTTTTTAGACTTTTAAGTTCCGACGCTCTACTTTCTTATTATTGTTTTTCGACTTTTTATTTTTCGACGTTTTTCGACGAACTCTTTTTCTTTCTTATTTCTCGACGCTCTAGTTTTTAGGACATAGAATTTTCTTTATCTTCTTTAAACTTTGACGAAAAATTATATTAAGTGGTTAAATTGATAGACATCCAAAATTTTCTGGTTCATAGCTACCTGCTGCATCTATTGGCTATTCGAAACGTGGGCAAAATCAGAAAAGTCTATTAATTTGATAAGTTATATAATTTTTATTTTTATAACTAATAGGATATTCAGTGAATGCACCGAGCAAAACGTTCACCACCTTTCATACGTTCACCACCTGTAACTCGATCAAGACATTTAGCTAATATTGTCGCCGTTGATTTTTCTTTAGAATCGTCATCTAGTCGACCAAGTACTCCAATTTAAATTTCCGATAATTCATTTTTTGAACCCGACCTCACAATTGAGAATCCGGAGGATATTCATGGACAATTCAGAGATCCTGAACCACTAATCATTCCTCCTGAACCACAAATCACTCATCCAGAAATTGTCGAGGAAGAAACCATTAAATCAGAATCCTCTAGTGATTCAGATTCAACAAATTCAATCATGGAAAATCTGGAACCTCTAAGTATGAAAGACCGAATGAGAGCTAAATGCACTGGCCAAGGTCATGCAATTACTCAACCAGACATTAATGCGCCAGATTATGAAATCAAAGGACAAATCCTACACATGGTAACTAATCAATGCCAATTTAGTGGTGCGCCGAAGGAAGATCCAAATGAACATCTTCGTACCTTTAATAGGATTTGTACTCTATTTAAAATCCGAGAAGTGGAGGATGAACAGATATATCTCATGTTATTTTCCTGGACTCTAAAGGGAGAATCCAAAGATTGGTTAGAATCGTTACCTGAAGGGGCGATTGATACATGGGACGTTTTAGTTGAAATTTTTTTTAAACAATTCTTACCGGCATCTAAAGCCTTGAGACTTCAAGGAGAAATTGTTACGTTCACGCAAAAGCCAAATGAAACTCTATATGAGGCATGGACAAGATTTGGAAAGTTGTTAAGAGGATGTCCGCAACATGGTTTAGACAATTATCAAATAGTACAAATATTCTACCAAGGATGCGACATCACTACACGAAAAGACATCGACATAGCAGCTAGTGGTTCCATTATGAAGAAAACCGCAACTGAAGCTTACAAAATTATTGATAACATGCTTCTCACTCGTATGAGTGGCATCAGGAAAAAGATATTTTTCGTTCATCTAAAGCGGCTAGAGCCGATTCTAGCCATGACTTTGATTCCGTTTCCGCAAAAATAGATGCTTTCGAGAGACGAATGGAAAAGATGAATAAAGATATTCACGCAATACGAATCAGTTGTGAGCAATGCGGTGGACCACACTTAACAAAAGATTGCCACATTGAGCAAACGATGGAACAACGTGAGAATGTTTCCTACATGAACCAAAGGCCGGGAAATAATTATCAAAATAATTATCAACCGCCAAGGCCAAACTTCAATCGAAATCAAAACATTGTTTACAATCCAAATGGACCCAACAATAACTCATACAACCAACAAGGTCCGAATAACCAATCAACTCAAAACAACACTTTCAATCAACAAAAACCTAGCTTATATAAACCACCACAACAAACCGAAGAGAAAAAGCCAAATCTAGAAGAAATGATGGCAAAGCTAATGGAATCTCAAACACAATTTATTACATCTCAAACCTAAACAAATGAGAGGTTTGATCAGTCATTAAGAACTCAACAAGCTTCCATTTTAAATCTAGAAAAACATGCAGGTACTCTTGCTAGCATAATGAGTGAGAGGGAACAAGGAAAGCTACCGAGTAATACTGAAGTAAATCCTCGGAATGAGAATGTTAATATGGTGTCAACAAATTCGGAAAAACCAGCATCAGAAGATGGGAAGGTTTTAGATGTGAGTAACAATGAAGAAGTTACACCATCACCACCACCCGAGTATGTAAAACCAGTGGTGGCACCATACAGACCACCCATCCCATTTCCAAGAAAAGGAGTTGAGTATGAGCAAGTAATAGGTAATAAAGTTTGTGATACCTCTGGAAAGAAAAAGAAGAATAAGAAAGTGCAAGAAACAAAAACCGTAAAAATAAATCCGGTGAAGACAATTCCACCAAAATTTCCACCCAGGTTGGGTGATCTGGGTGAATTTATTGTTCCTTATCTACTTAGTGATTGTGTCATGTATGATGCACTAGCAGATTTAGGTGCGAGTGGGAGTGTTATGCCTCTTTCATTATATAAGAGATTAGGATTATGTGAGTTAAGTCCAACAGAGATGAGTGTCTGACTCTTTGATCAAACCATTAGGCACTCAGTTGGAATTGCTGACAACCTACCCGTTCAAGTAGGTAATTTAACCTTTCTAGTCGAATTTATTGTCATTGACATAGAAGAGGACTCAAACATTCCTCTAATTTTAGGTCGACCATTCTTAGTGTCCACCGGGGCGTTATTTGATGTAAGAGAGGGTAGAATGACACTTAGTAATGATGAAAAATTGATCACCTTTGTAAGTCGAAAGTCTAAATTTCCACCAACCAAAACCATTGAACCAACAAAAACGATTGGTAAGAACCACATTGTTTTACCAACTCCAACAGTAGTGCATGTCAATAATAAAACGCCTAAGTGTGGGGAAAATGAAGTAACACCTGATGATGATCTGATAACAAAGAACCCCGTTGTTGATACGAAATTAAATGACCCCGTTATTAATAGTTCAATGAAGAAACTTATTAAACGGATTCGTGATGCTAGAACCAAGGGGAACTTTAAGTTATGTAACTGGTTAGTATCTAATCTATCGCCTAAAGAAAAGGCGAAACTAGTTGAATTTGTGGATATTACACAGGAATCCGACCAATGGCTTAAGGCAAAAGTCACATATATGCAAGTTGATTATGGTCCAAGAGAAATTGACGATGAAGTTAATCACAATTTCGACACCACATCTACCTAAGTGTGGGGAGATTCAAATGTTCTAAGAAAAAATGCTGTCTAGAGTTAGTTGTTCTGTTCTCGTGTAGTTCCGAGAATGGAATCCGATTGGTCTTTTCCGCTAGCAGACACTAAAGAACTAGTTTTCTTCCCCCCATTCTGAATTTTTGTTTTGTAGGTTTTGTATGAAATTAATACGCTTTTTAAATTTAAGTTTTGTGTGAATTTAAAAACAAAATTTACTTTATTTCATTAAGTTTAAAAAATGATTTCTAAAATTCATCGTAAGTTGAAGACTAGGTCATTGAACCGAAATTGCTTTACCCAAGGGCGGGGCGAAAAATTTTGTTATCATTATTTTTAAATTATTGATCTAAAGTATAAAAAAAAAAATTAAAAACCCAAAAATCTTTGCTTTTAAAACAATCGCTTTAACGACAAATTTTAAATTTTGTCGAGGGACGGACTAGGTAAACATACCGAAACTACCTAAAGTAAAAGGAAACAAAATTTTAAAAAATTATTCATTTAAATTGTTTTATAAAGAAAATATTTATATATATATATATATATATATATATATATATATATATATATATATATATATATATATATATATATATATATATATTTGTATTTTATGTTATATACAAAATAGGGTAAAACAATCCACTTTCAAAGACTGACATTAAAGTTCAGCAAAAGCTACTAATTTTGACGATAAGACGCAAAACATATGTGAAATTACAACAAAAGGAATGAACGATGAGGCGCGCCATCTATCATTCAACGACCTTAGTAATTACAAACTGGGTATTTTTAATCACTTTTCTACACTAATTACCCTCATGAATTTATAATTATAGTCCGATTTCATGCAAATGAGGGCATTGCATGATCTCAAGTGTGGGGAAGTGTTATAAATTCTCTCGGGTTTACACTTAGTTTAATTGAAAAATTTTCAACTAAATGAATTCAAAATCATGTTTATACATATTTATGAACGATAAAACTAGGTTGTAATACCGAAATTATTGTTACCTCGGAGAGAACATAAATGGAGAAACAACCCAAAACGTTAGAATTCATTTAAAATGGAATAGAGGAGAATAAAAAGGCAAAGAAAAAAAAAATAAAAGCTAAGTGTGGGAAGAATTTACCAAGTTATTTAAAACACATATCACATATGTTTGTACAAGATTATTGCAGGTACTTTTGTTTTGGACGATTTTAATCAGTTTTACCCGATTTACTGTAATATATTTGAAAGAAAGATGAATCTACACGATGAATCAATTCCATCATTAAAAGGAAGTAAAGTCTTTCGAAAAAGACACGCGTTTCTTGATTTAGGTCAGAAAGTTGTCGTCCAGACCAGCTGTAGGTTGATGAAAAATCTAGAAAAGTTTTCTCGAAAATTAGCTGGAAATCCATGGACCTCAGCATCAAACAGGGTCGCCAAGTGGTCAGACTTATCCTAACCATGAGAGGATCTGTCTCGTAAAATGGGGAGGGCGCCGTGCAAATTAGCTTGATAAGACTAATGAATTAGACCCCCAGAAAGGATAATCTCCTTAAAGATTAAAAATCAGCTTTTAAGCCTGATATTACTCAATCCTTGAGATTGACTTTAAAGATTGAGAATTACAAACTCATGGAATTCAATGATATCTAAACTTGAGCTTGAACGAGAAAATATTTTGATCAAATTAAAACCGATTTGTTTTCTAAAAACCTATTTTCAATGCGTTCATTACCATTGAACGTAAAATTCTAAGAATTCACCGGAATTCATTAGGTCACCTGAACCAAATCAGGTGTCAACCGTAAGAACGGTGGTTGCATAGCATGGTCGAAGACAGGACCTTGTGCCAGACCGAAAAATTATAGGGTGATCTTTACTATTGCTCCTACAAAGGATAGTAATTGCATCCGACACGTTGTGGACCATGAACAAATGCATGTCATTAGACATTGCTTTAACAGTTGCTTGTTCAACGCTTTCCTTTACAACCGGACGGTAGTTTACCGAAAGGTAATATATGGAGCAATTATACTGGACGTGTTGCTTTCCTAATACAAGGTTAGTAAGTGGGTGACACAAAACCATAAGTTTTGAGCTAAAATTTGAAAATATGAAACCCACAAAACCCACAAAAATATTTTGCAGACACCGGTGAAGGGTTATTCCGAAAAACTTATCTAGGGTAAAATCAAGCTTGATTTTTCAAAAGATCAAATGTTTTCATAAAGATCCAATTTCCTTAAAGGATCTAAATTTTCATAGTCATGTGAGACTGTAAACCACATCGTTACTATCATTGTTTATACCGCTGTATCAAAATCACTGATGTATAAAGTGTGAGGATAAAAAAAAGTGATTCGAGTGAAGTGTGATTTAATTTCAAGTTCTGTATTGCTTGAGGACAAGCAACACTCAAGTGTGGGGATATTTGATAGTACTCCAAATAAACATATATTTAGGCACAATATCCTTCCAATATGTAAAGCTTTTAGTTGCAATTGTTCTATTTTTATGTAATATTCGTTTAAATAAATAAGTGCAAAGACAAAAGAAGAAAACGACGATTTGAAGACGCAAATGACCAAAAAGCTCAAATGTACAAGATATAATTCAAGTGGTTAAATTTAATGATGAGAAACGTCTAAAAATTACAAGAGTACAACCGCGAAACGCAAAGTACAAGATATCTCCGCGTACGAAAAGGACGTTCGAAAATCCGGAACCGGGACATGAACCAACTATCAACGCGCGACGCAACGGAGCTAAAATTACAAGTCAACTATGCATATAAATATAATATAATATATAAATAATTCTTAAAATTATATATATATTATATTATATATTAATAAAACGTCGGCAAAACTAGAAAACAAAGTGATTGGGCTGGATCCAGCTGGCCATACGATCGCATGGCCTGGCTGCCTTATTTCCATGCGATCGCATGGCAGGGAATTGGTGGCCAGGTCCTATAAATTCAGCATTTTTCGGACGAGTTAACATACCCTTTTTCTCCTCTCTTTCTCTGTAAACATAACATATATATTTATATTTATAATATTAAGTTTAAATTAATTTTAATAATAATTGAGTTATTGTAAGAAATGTTTTAAGGTTTTGTTAGTCGAAATTCTGTCCGTGCAACGCTACGCAATTAATCACCCCTGTAAGCTATGTTCTTCCTTTTTAATTTAATGTCTCGTAACTAAGTTATTATTATGCTTATTTAAATCAAAGTAATCGTGATGTTGGGCTAAATATTAAGATTGGGTTATTGGACTTTGTACCATAATTGGGGTTTGGACAAAAGACAGAAACTTGTGGATATTGGACCATGAACTATTAATAGATGGGGGATATTGTCTAATTGTGTGATGACCCGGGAATTTCCGATCAAATTTAAACTTAATTTTTATATGATTTCGACATGATAAGCAAAGTCTGTAATGTTAAGTCTCAAAAAGGTTGAACTGTTTCATATATTAAATTGACCTTCGACTGTTCCCGACGATTCACGAACAATTGTTTGTAAATAAATATATATGTAAATGTAAGTATATGTATATTAATTTAAAATTTTAAAATATAATTTAAGCATTGAAATTAAATAGGTAAAATAGGATACAAAATAAGTAAGCCTAATTTAAAATGAATTTATATATATATATATATATATATATATATATATATATATATATATATATATATATATATATATATATATATATATATATAGACATATGAGATCTATGTATAATAATTTATAAAATGAAATAATAAAGAATCAAAAGAGTTACCATATAAAATATTATAAGATTATTAAATATTACATAATTAATAATATATTATTATTAACAAATTAAAATATAGTTATTATAATAAGATTATTATGACTTTCATTATTATTAATACTAATATTAATATTAATAATTAATATCAGTATTAGTTATACTATTATAGATAATATATAGATATGAAATTTAATGCATTTAAATTGTTACCTTTACAAATATTATTACCTTTATTACTATTATTAAAGTAAATGTTTAATATTAATATGAGTATTATCATTTTTTTATGATGTAAAATACATAAATATGAAATTTGATACAATTAATAAATTTTAAAAGTAATTAAAATTTAAAATATAGTTAGTAATATTGTTATTATTATTTTCAAAAATAAATACTAATATTAACATTATTAGTATCTTTTTTATTAGTAAAATTGTAAATCTAATTATTATTAAGATTATTAAAAGTATTATTATTAACTTGATTACAAAAATATCATTTTATTTAAAAATTGTTATTTTCATTATCCTTACTAATATTATTATGATATTAATATATCATTATTATTAATAATCCTAATTTTGTTATTAAAATTTATTATTAATGTTTGTATAATGTTATATTTCCTTAATATGCAAAATACAAAAATAAGTAGATATATATAAATATTCATATAAACAAAGATACAGATATACTTAAATATGTATATACTTATAAATTTCTATTATGGATATATAGATAAATACATATGGATACATAGATAAATAACTACTATATATGCATATATGAATATTGTTTGCAAACGAAAATCTGTTCCTATCACTTTCCATCTGTAGTTAATTGATACAATTAGTACCAATCAAGCATACCAACACACAGATGTATCCAAAAATCAATTGAAGGTCACACTCATCTTTTAATTTTTTTTTATATATTCTGTTTTTAATTAACACTGATGTTGACTCCAATTGCATAAAACAAAAGTGATCCTATTAATTCACTAACTTCATTTAATCGATCACTACCTTATATACAGCTAGTGTATTATTGCATTTGAGGATTTAAAACAGAAAAATATCAAAGAAAAACTCCAAACATCTCTGTTTCTTCAACTTTTTACCCAATTCTTGAATTTGAATGAAACTTCAAATTGTATTAATGTCATTCTGTTAGAAAACATTCATTCAAACTATCTGGAAACTTTCAATCACCAATTTTTAGTTTCGAGTAAGAATTTCGAAGTCAAAGTTTTGATTTCCAAAAGTCAAACATTTTCATTCAATCAAATTCGTGTTGTATGTTACGATTCAAGTTAAATTGGCGTTTCCAATAGTTTCTAGGATAGAATTGAAAAGTACTTTATGTAGAAACCTCGGTCCAAAACCATCTAAAATCCGAAATGCATTTTTTGTGTGTGTTTATAAACAGCGACTGCTGTGTGTGTGTGTGTATATATATATATATATATATATATTTTTTTTTTGGCGTCTGATTCAATTGAAGTCACAAATATGTGTGTTAATATAATTATCTGTAATTCCTAAACTTAAAAACAAAAACTCTTTTGTTACAAACTTCAATCCCTGGTCGTTTGGGTTAGAGATTGAAGGAGATAATGGAAACTTTTTATTTCGGGATTTATATAAAAGCAAACAGTATTAAATCAGATAAACAATCACAGCTGGATGGTTGGGGGAGGTGACGGGGTATCGAGAAGTCTCGGGTTCGAGACCCGCTGGTGGCATTTCTTTTTAAACCCCATTTTTATGAGGTAGTTTCCTAATTATTTATTATAATTATTATTATTATTATCATTATTATAATTATTATTGTAATTATATTTATTATTATTGTTATTATTATTATTATTATTATTATTATTATTATTATTATTATTATTAGGTATTATACATATTAGTGTTATTATGAAAAATGATAATGATTGATATGTTTTGATGACAAAAATATAAGTATGATATGAAAATGAATATAAATATAAATATGTAAATAGAATTAGGGATGAAGATAATAATAAATTTTTTTTGATACAAACTTGATATTATAAAACAATAATAATTATATTAGGAATTGATTAAGTGAAATTATAATGTTATGAATGAGTTTATGATAATATAAGTAATACTAATATTAGTATCATTATTGTTAACATAAGTATTATTATAAATATCATTATTATTATTATTACTAAACAAATGTATCATTAATAGCAATATCATTATTTTTATTAATATTATTATTCTTAATAAAATTATTAGTTTTATTATTAGTAAATCATTAATAACTATCATAGACAGTAAAATTAATATTTTTACAAGTATTATTATTAATTTCATGATTATTATCATTAATAGGATTATTATTAACATATGTATATTATTAATGTTATTATCATTATTTTTACTAGTATTAACTTAATATAACAGAATTATTGTTTTGATAAACAAATGAAATACATACATAAACATATATATTTAACACATATAACATAACAAAATCTAATATTTTATTATATACAAAATGAACATATAAAATATATATATATTATTAACATAAAAATGATATGACTAATATATTTATATATATGTGTGTTCAATTACAACCATGAATATTAATAATTATACAAATGATATAGGTTCATGAATCCGAGGCCAACCCTATACTTGTTCAATATCGTTCTATGTATTTTTACTACAAAATACATTAGATGAGTTTCATTTACCTTTTTACCCTTTATATTTTTGGGCTGAGAATTCATGCGCAATTTTTATAAATGTTTTTACGAAATAGACACAAGTAATCAAAACTACATTATATGGTTGAATGATCGAAATCGAATATGCCCCTTTTTAGTCTGGTAATCTAAGAATTAGGGAACAGACACCCTAATTGACGCGAATCCTAAAGATAGATCTATCGGGCCCAACAAGCCCCATCCAAAGTACCGGATGCTTTAGTACTTCGAAATTTATATCATGTCCGAAGGAGGATCCCGGAATGATGGGGATATTCTTATATGCATATTATGAATGTCGGTTACCAGGTGTTCAACCCATATGAATGATATTTTTGTCTCTATGCATGGGACGTATGTTTGTGAGAAATGGAAATATGAAATCTTGTGGTCTATTAAAATTATGAAATGATTATTTATGTTAAACTAGTGAACTCACCAACCTTTTGGTTGACACTTTAAAGCATGTTTATTCTCAGGTATGAAAGAAATCTTCTGCTGTGCATTAGCTCATATTAGAGACATTACTTGGAGTCGTTCAGAGCATATTTCAAAAGACGTTGCATTCGAGTCATTGAGTTCATCAAGATTATTATTAAGTCAATTATAGTTAGATGTATTATGAAATGGTATGCATGCTGTCAACTTTCGATGTAATGAAAGTTTGTCTTTTAAAAACGAATGCAATGTTTGTAAAATGTATCATATAGAGGTCAAGTACCTCGCGATGCAATCAACTACTGTGAATCGTTTGTAATCAATATGGACTTCGTCCGGATGGATTAGGACGGATCCTTTCAAATTGAGCGACAGCTCATTGGAATATGTCGAACCTATCTTCAAATTAGTTAACCTAATAATTATTAAATGATTATGTATGTCATATTTAGTGACGTTTATACGACATCTTTTAGCAATCATTTAATTAATCAATTGGATTGGGTAATTTATTATTCATTTTGGCCAAGTGAATAAATTAATGTATCATGGACTAATTAAAATAAGGGTGGATTACATACAAGTGTAATTGGTGTAATTGTTAACAAAGTATTAAAATCTTGGATTACACGCAGTCGATAACCTGATGTAATTATTAACAAAGTATTAAAACCTTGTTACAGTTCGAATCCCTAATTAGTTGGAATATTTGACTTCGGGAATAAGGTTAATTTGATGAGCATTTTATAATTATGACGGATGGACTATTATGGACAAAAACTAGATAGGTATCAAATAAACCAGGACAAAGGACAATTAACCCGGGTAACAATTAATTAAAATTAAAACGTCAAACATCATGATTACGGAAGTTTAAATAAGCATAATACTTTTATTTCATATTTCATCGTACCTTTATTTACTGTCATTTTAATTACTGCAATTTACTTTATCACAATTTAAATTCTGTCATTTATATTATCGTCATTTATCTTTACGCTTAAAATATAAAATTGACAAACCGATCACGGTAAAACCCCTCTTTTATATAATATTATTACTACTTATATATATATATATATATATATATATATATATATATATATATATATATATATATATATATATATATATATATATATATATATATATATATATTTTATATAAATATAGTTGTTAAAAATATAGTACGTATCACTAGCTCCCTGTGGAACGAACCGGACTTACTAAAAACTACACTACTCTACGATTAGGTACACTGCCTATAAGTGTTGTAGCAAGGTTTAAGTATATTCCATAAATAAATAAATAAAACTTGTGTAATTTGTATCGTATTTTGTAATAAAAATAATAGTATTTCGTACTACACCTCGCACACATCATGTACCTTACACATTAATCCTACAGACTCCCACTTGTGCATGGCACAACACTAAGTAACTATACAAACAATGGTAAGCGTCTAGCAACACGTCATTGTCCCCAAATTCATGTGAGGGTAGTTTCTTCAAACTGTTTATGGTAAGTTTTAAATGTCATTCGTCCTTTTGTTTCAGATACTTTAGTTAAACTTGAGATATGGATCATCGGTCATTTTCATTTATTTAACAATTTTGTTTCTCGATCTTAGAATTGAATTAGATCACCAAATTAATTAAGTATCATCTTAATTACATCCGGGTGTGGCCACACAAATATCTTATTCATTCATCGAGGAGCTCAAAAAGTATCTAACTCCGAACATTTTAGAGGAACAAATTCTATATTGCATACACGTGTCTATCACGAGCTTTACATTATACCCAATAATGGCCTTTATAACAGCCTTATTCAGGACAGCATTTAACCATATCAAAATACAATGCTACACTCATCAAGACGGGCGTGCATCTCAAGTCTAAGGACATAAAAACATAATCACTAAAAGATTTACTACTGACTACGATCCATGTAGTGACATCTCATGGTTGGGTCATTCCAATATTTATCATCAATGAATACATATGAATTTTGGTCTCAACAAGTTAACTATTCATCATCAATGAATATAACCAAAATTTCACATTAATCTTAATTCATGTTATTCCCATAACATGACCGATTATGGAGATTTTGAATAATCAACAATTATTCATGGATTAAACATGCTAATATAGAACACAGTGATATAAATGAAAACGACCATATCAAGTATGTCAATTCATTAATATAAAACTGCTTAATGTTGCAAAAATATCCAAATTTTAAATTACAAATGAAAAAGATCAGCAACATAACTAAGTCCAATACTACTAGCATGATCATCATGCTTGTTGTGCATCATGAGCTTCGTGAACGGGTCAGCCACATTATCATTTGTATGAACCTTTAAGAATACTAATATCATTCCTCTTAATGACTTAATGAATGTAGTCAAACTTTTGAAGAATGTGCCAGATACTTTTATGTACATGTGATTCTTTCAAAAGTATATTAACACTCGAACTATCACAGTACATATTATAGAAGATTAAATGTTGTGTACTAATCTGAGTATAGCAACAAACTTCCTTATCCAGATAGCTTTCTGTGCAGCATCTCAGTCAACAATGTATTCTGCTTTTGTTGTAGATTGTTCAATAGTGCTCTGCCTAGAGCTCTTCCAATCAACTGTCTTGCCCATCATGACAAAGAAACAACGTGACTGGACCGAGAATCATCTTGATCAGTTTGAAAACTAGAATCAATATAAAACTTAATACTTAACTCTTCTTCCAAACTGCCGTAAACCAAGAACATATCATTAGTACTCTGCAAATACTAAAAAATATTCTTTACAACAATCCAATGTACTTCACCTGGATTATGTTGACAATGACTCGTCAAACTCAAAACTAATGAAACATCGAGTATAGTACATATCATGGCATACATAATGGATCATATAGCCGAAGAATATGTGATACATTTCATTTGTCTCATCTCATCTGCTGTGATAGGACTTTTGAGACTTTCTCAAGGTTATGCCCTTTTGCATTCGCAAAGCTCCATGCTTGGAGTTTTGCATGCTAAATCTCTGCAAGATAATGTATGTACTTTGATTCAAACCAATAAGCCAATTGGATCTACTGTATAGATCCTCATTCCAATAATATAAGTAGCTTCATCAAGATCCTTTATGGAAATACATTTTCCAAGCCAAGACTTGACATCTTGCAAGTTGGAATGTTATTTCTAATAAGTAATATGTCATCAACATATAAGAGCAAGAAGACTACTTTGCTCCCACTAGCTCTAATGTAAATTCAGGGCTTATCTTGGTTTTGAGAAAATTAAACACTTTGATTTTCTCATTAAACTTAAGATTCTAGCTCCTGGATACTTGCTTTAATCCATAAATGGATTTTAGAAGCTTGCATACTTTATTAGGATGCTTAGGATTCATAAACCCTTCCGGCTGAACCATATTACATCCTCGCTCAGGTCGCCATTTAGGAAAGCGGTTTTGACATCCATTAGCCATATTTTATTATCCTGAAAAGTAACCATGACAATAAGTATCCTAATTGTTTTAAGGCTCACGACTGGTGATAAACTTTCATCATAACCTTTTGTCACCAATCGAGCTTTAAAAGTGTTTACATTACCGTCCATATCAGTCTTCCTTTGAAGACCCATTTTTACCTCATTGTCTTACCATTGGGTAGAAGATCAATCAAGTCTCATACTTGATTATCCTTCATGGATTGCATATCTATATTCATAAAATCTAGTCATTTTCAGATTCAGGATCTGATCTGGCCTCACGCAGCTAGAGGGTTCATCATAATCCCTTAGTTGAGGTTTATCTGAATTAATCAGATAATTAAACCTCATAAGCCGATGAGTTCTACTAGATCTATAAAGTGCAGGTGTAACACGTTCTGGCTTACCATCAGTACGCTCAGTTTCAACGTGTGGATTGCTAGTGTTTACTAAAGGTATGTTACTTTAAAGTACTTAAATTTCTTCAAGATCTACTTTACTCCCACTAAATTCTTGTAAGAGAAGATCTCTTTCCAGGAATTTAGCAGACTGAGCAGAAAACACGTTGTCTTCAGCTTGGTAGTAAAAGTACTAACCCATTGTTTCCTTTATGTATCGTACAAAGTAACATTAGATAGTTCCGAGTTCTAATTTGTTTAAAGTGTCATGCTTCACATACGCTTTACAACCCCAGACTTTCAGATAAGACAACTTGGGATTCTTTCCATGCCATAACTCATATGGTGTCTTTTCTACCTTCATAGTTGGAATCACATTGAGTATGCCTGCAGCAGACTCTCATGCATATCCCTAAAAGACGGTAGTAGAGAAATCAGACTCATCATAAATCAAACTATATCAAGTAAAGTTCGATTCCTCTTACTCAGACACACCATCGTGTTGTGGTGTGTAAGGTAGAGTGAACTATGAGACAATCCCACAATTCTTTAGGTGGTCCAAAAAACTCTTGACTCATAAACTTACTTACTTCATCGGAGCGAAGTGCTTTAATGGTCTTTCCAAGCAGATTATCTACTTCATTTTGGAATACATTTGAATGTTAAAATAGCTTTATGTTTATGTTTCAACAAGTGAGCATAATCATAGCTATTGTACTCATCGGTAAATGTAATGAAGTAAAATTAACTAAATCTATACATTGTTCTTAAAGGGCTACATACAACAGTATGGATTAGTCCTAAAAGATCTTTAGCTCTTTTACCTAAATCGGAGAAAGAAGCATTTGTCATCTTTTCACATAAACATGACTCGCATACATCAAACGACTCAGAGTCAATTAATTCCAAAAGTCCATTATATTGGAGTTTTGAAATGCATTATTTATTTATATGACCAATATGACAATGTCATAGATAGGTCTTATTCAAGTCTTGCTTGAAGACTTTGGCGATGTAGGTATACACAGAATTCTCGTTTGAAATTACACTATGCATATCAATTTCAAAAATACCATCACGTGGATAGGTATTAAGATAAATATATTATCCTTAGAAACTGAAATACCTAAGCGTGTAAATGCAAGTTCAATACTAACATCTTTCAAACTATGTCGCTCGCTGTATTGAGAGCATAATTCTATTGTTCCAACAAAACAATAAGGCCACTTAGAGAAGTAAGTACAAAGGTACCAATAGCTTGAACAAAAGATTGATCTCCCTTGCCTACTTGCAAATTCAGTGTGTCTTTCTTCAGTATATTACTTCTTCTCATTCCCTTCATATTATTACAGGTGTGAAGGCCATAACCAGTTAACAAAGATCTTGGAATCACTAGAAGAAGTATATAACTATATATGGAATATACCTGATTTGCTAGTCTCACCAGCGTTGCCTTTTCTCAGCTCGATTAGAAGATAGGACAACTTCCTTCTCCAATTGCCAACCTTTCCACAATGGAAACATTCGGCGTATTTTGTTGGGCTTTCCTTCTTGGAAGGTGGAATATTTTTTCTAGCAAATGATTTGTCATTTTCCTTCCACAAAGTATTCGGCTTATTCTTTTTCACCCTTCAATCTTATTTCTTCCTGATCATCGAACAACATTCGATAATAATTTTGCTGAGCAGCAGCAACTGCCACAATATGAAGAAAGGATATGGGTTCTAAACTTTATTCAAATTCCAATTATGCTTGAGAACAATTCTCAGGTTAATGTGCCAGTCTAGGAAGTTTGAACATTGAGTTTATCCTTCTCCAACAAAGAAGGAGGTGTGTTTTGGTTTACGTTTTGATTATTTGACATCTACAATAGATATAAGATTCAATTTAGTATTTTCGATATTGAGCTTTAATAAATTAACTACCCAAGTTTTTTTAATAATATTTTTCAAAAACAATTAATTTACGAAAGCCTAAGATCCACATAGAGGTTCTATAGCCACATCTGTTTATCAGCTAGCAGTTATGGA
This sequence comes from Rutidosis leptorrhynchoides, assembly GCF_046630445.1. Classification (NCBI taxonomy): domain Eukaryota; kingdom Viridiplantae; phylum Streptophyta; class Magnoliopsida; order Asterales; family Asteraceae; genus Rutidosis; species Rutidosis leptorrhynchoides. The sequence goes on from NC_092341.1 coordinate 251,309,778, forward strand.
GTCTATTGGTAGGTAGCGGGTACCAATTGCATTACAAGTACAACTCTTAGATCTTTATGGGACCTAGAGATATATGTAGTCCAATAAACCACTATTATCTAATGGCATGTTTGTCCCATCATTGCCTCGAACTCAGGTCTCACCGTGAATACGATTAAGTCGTCCAATTTGGAAACAGTGAAAATTCACGCTAGTCTCACTAGATCGAAAAATCCACCTTGTGGCAATAATTCAGCTTAGTCTCACTAGATCAGAAAAATAACGAGGAGTGTTTGCAAGCTTATTAGATGGCATGACTTAAATTTGATGGGTATTTTGGAAAATGTTTGTGTCAACGAATAATGCATGCACACAAGATTCGCTGCACTATTAGTTAAAAAAACATTTTAACCAATTGTATATGTCGATTATGTTGTGATCTAATTTGTTATTTAATTTATAGGATATAAAAATAACAAATACACAAACGTGTATCTTTTTAAAACAGTTTTAAAAGATGCCGTCCATATATATTATTTGACTTTCAAAATCATTTAAACATTAAACTCGTTAGAGTTTAACTTATTTTAAAATCATCAATTTTAATATTTGAAACTCGTTTAGAGTTTTATTTAATGTTTCCATCAAAAAACATATGTAATTTAAGTCTCAAAATTATTTAACTTTAAACTCGTTAGAGTTTAACTTTTTTAAAATCATCAATTTTAATATTTGAAACTCGTTACCGGTTTTATTTAATGTTTTCATCAAAAACATTTAGCATATATTATAATCAACAATTAAATATAAATGCGTAAAATAAAACACAATCATGCATCACACACACATAGCCTAGCCCAAAAATCCTATGCTTGATCCAATGAGCCGACATGAGATCAAGAGGTCAAACTAAGGGTAATATCATAGCTCTCACTTAATTCAAGAATCAAGTGAAACCTGACAAACGCCATCGTTGTCAACTTGACCTGTTCGCCATCTTCTAAGTCAAAATCCACGTTGCATCTTTAGCTTTAATCTTCATCTTATTACATTTATTTAAAATTGAAAAGTACAACTAATCTAATACTTTTACAATTTAGAATAAACTTAAATACAATACTATGAAAATGTAAAATAAATATAATACAACTTTGGCTTCAAAATGGCCTTTCTAATAAAATAAATAATCAACATGACATAATATTGCCGTAATCAACAATCACAATAATCACATATAATCAAACACATAGGTCGGGGCATTATGGGCTATGTATGCAATCACAATTTTAATAACTACATTATTAAAACCTATATATGGTTTGTCCATGGTTATAATGCATGTGTATAACCATGGAATATAACAATCAACAATTATAATAAATATTCAAGCCATAACAATTAAATCTACAATTAAAATAGTGATATTCTTTCAATCATATTTGTGCGTCATAAGGTTAAGTCTAAATCAACCGTGTTGACTTTAAAAACCAAAAATGTTTCGACTTTTACCAATTCAAAACAAAGCTAAATCTAAAGAAAATCACGCGACAATTAAGATGGTGTAAAAGCGGCTCTGATACCACTGTTGGAAAATCGTGTGTACTTTTAACAATTCAGATTAACGCAGCGTATAGTTAAAATAATAATCTTTTATTATTTTATGAACAAAATTTTATAAGATTAAATATTCACTTATTTAATGAAACATGCACACGATTAATCTTTCCCAATGATTCAGTTACACCATAATAATTGTCATGAATATAAAACAAAAGAGGAGTTAACGATATACCTTTCTTGGAGAAATTGATGAGACGGAGAGAAACTTACGATCAAAAGTATGACCGTCTCTTTGGATAGTCCACACTACACTTTAAACGACCGTCAATGGATGCTAGTACAAACTCAAATATCGTATTAATATAATCTAATTATATTAATACATTAATCGATAATACTCCGTATGGGTATGTTGAGATTTATCAAAGGAAAGCAAAACCAAAATGTTATTTTTTCTCTCTTCTCACTTACTGATCTCATAACCCAATGATCATATGAATATATGATATACTCTGTTTGTTTGGTAGCAAAAAGCAAATCAAAAGAATATATTGTTTTCGATTTCTTTGTCTGTAATATCATATTTCGTTTGATTTGGTTTTAAAAAGTCGTATTTTTCAAATACTTTAGGGGTATGTTATGTAACTTATAATTAATAATTTCTATCATGTCGCTTTCATGTGAATAGTAAATTAATTAATTTCGTTTCATTTACTATTTATATGAATAATAAATGAATTAATTTCGATTTACTATTTTGTTACTTGAGTAATATATATACATCATATATATATATATATATATATTTTATTTGACGTCTCGGTGTATATGTGTGTGACCCCGAAGGCTCAAATGAAGTTGGCCATATAGTTAAATGTTGTACATTGCACATTAATCCTACAGACTCCCACTTGTGCATGGCACAACACTAAGTAACTATACAAACATTGGTAAGCGTCTAACAACACGTCATTGTCCCCAAATTCATGTGAGGGTAGTTTCTCAAAACTGTTTATGGTAAGTTTTAAATGTTATTCGTCCTTTTGTTTTAGATACTTTAGTTAAACTTGAGATATGGATCATCGGTCATTCTCATTTGTTTAACAATTTTGTTTCTCGATCTTAGAACTGAATTAGATCACCAAATTAATTAAGTATCATCTTAATTACATCTGGGTGTGGCCACACAAATATCTTATTCATTCATCGAGGAGCTCAAAAAGTATCTAACTCCGAACATTTTAGAGGAACAAATTCTATATTGCATACACGTGTCTATCACGAGCTTTACATTATACCCAATAATGGCCTTTATAACAGCCTTATTCAGGACAGCGTTTAACCATATCAAAATACAATGCTACACTCATCAAGACGGGCGTGCATCTCAAGTCTAAGGACATAAAAACAATATCACTAAAAGATTTACTACTGACTACGATCCATGTAGTGACATCTCATGGTTGGGTCATTCCAATATTCATCATCAATGAATACATATGAATTTTGGTCTCAACAAGTTAACTATTCATTATCAATGAATATAAACAAAATTTCACATAAATCTTAATTCATGTTATTCCCATAATATGACCGATTATGGAGATTTTGAATAATCAACAATTATTCATGGATTAAACATAAAACTGCTTAATGTTCCAAAAATATCCAAATATTAAATTACAAATGAAAAAGATCAGCAGCATAACGAAGTCCAATACTACTAGCATGATCATCATTCTTGTTGTGCATCATGGGCTTCGTGAATGGGTCAGCCACATTATCATTTGTATGAACCTTTAAGAATACTAATACCATTCCTCTTAATGACTTAATGAATGTAACCAAACTTTAGAAGAATGTGCCAGATACTTTTATTGTAACAACCCGAGTTTTTCCGTTAAAACTTCCATTAAATACTTGACGATCGCTAGTTATATCATACAATTTTCATACGCCAATTTTTTTTTCCAGAATAGTTAACAGTGGCTACGTGAAACTTTTTCGTATTTAAAGTAATTAAATGCGTACTTGATCCTTAGTGGATTACTTGAATTAATATGTTATATTAATTAATGAACTTAATTCGGTTGACGAATTAAACTAGAAACCATACGATTAAAGTTAATCGCCTAGAAAACTTTTCAGTTAACGGAACTCCGAAAAACGATAGAATAATTATTCTTAATAATTATTGAACTTATGAAAGAAATTTAATTTATTATTTACTTAATGAATTAAACACGGTGATTTTGTTTCAACGACTAGTTAACGTTCCGGAGATTCGGTACGGTTAATGGCACTCGAAACGAACCACGCGCGAACGAGCTTTTACACAAAACGAGCCCGAGACCCGAGCCCGAGGCCACATGGCCATGACCTCATACCTCATCATCCTTGGTCCCATGAGTAGCCAATGCATGTTGACTATTAGTTTAGGCACATGTTTGTTGACTTTTAGTTTTTAGGCAACTAACTACATTCCCTTAAATTCTAAATAATAAGAGAACATGTTCCATTTTTCCCCCTCTCATTCAGCCCCATCTTCATCATATCATCACCATCTTCAATCCCAAATTAAACATCACACAATTGCTTGATCGTTAAATCACTTTCGGATTCGTGTTCCTCTCGTTCTCCTCTACGCGTAGATACAAGTAATTGCTTGATTAGTGGTAAAATCTCTCAAACCCAAATTATTAAAAATCTGATTTTATTGATGTTTCATAGTTTATATTGTCAATTGCTCAAGTGTATACGCGTTATTGTTGATTGGTGTCTTTAATTTGATCAATTCGGATCAAAACGTGTAAGTTGGCAGGGACACGCTAACCCTGTGTGCCGTAGCACCCACCAATCCCACCCCGAAAGAGACCTGTGCCGGCAAAGTACCTCCTCCCAGGTACCACAGTGACGGCAAGGCGATTTTTACCCCAGCTAGCTAGACCCCCGAAACACTTCACAAATTTCCCCCCGGAGGGAGAAATAATTCCATGCGGGGCGCCCAGACTGAGAATCGAACTTGCGCCTTTCTTCGGATTAAAGCTTCCCCCACTGTGGGCCCAGGGATCAAAGGCATCGGGTACCACTGAGCTATAAGCTCGTTGGTTTAATTTGATCAATTGATGTTGTTTACATGAAAAACGAATTTTATTCTCTAGGATCTGATAAGATTTGACTTTTGATCTGATCTTATAACATGTTTAGATGATTAGCTTTCGAAAAACTATTAACTTTAGGCTTTGGAATCACTTGATTTCGTTTCCGGATGATCAAGTTATGACCAACTGAAATTAACGTTGTGTTTTTGTGATTGATCAGAAATTCTGGGTTTGATAGACCATGAATTGGATTGTGAAATTAATACCATTAGATAGGTAATTTAAAAACACTCAGGTTACACTAGGATATCATGTTGTTTGCTTATGTATAACTTAAGATATGCATGATTTAGTGAAAAAGTGGATTTATACAGCACTTGCATGAAAACAGCCTTGTATGATAAAATATATTAACTTCTGAGATTAAAGCTTTACATATTTGAAATTTACAGAAAAATTAATTCACTTTTCATGTAGATATCATAGTCAAATTGTATCTAGATCTTCGGATAATTGCGTACGAATGTGACTAACTAAACTAGAATTGAAACAGCAACTTGCTCCCTGTTTTATACTCTGTGGTTTGTGTTTATTGAATTAGCATGTATGCTCCTGGAAAATGAATCTTAACATGATATGTGACATATGGTTAGTTAATGTCAATCTCTGAAACCTTATACATTGGGCACAATAGGGCCACACATTATGTAAATTCTGAATTGAGCTGAAAACTGAACATTCAAATTGCATGAATAAACTGTACAAATTGGCTAAACAAAAATTGTTCAACCTTTTATATGTGTTAGTTTTATTTGTCCTTGAACAATGGCCACTGGTCTTGTATCAATTTCATGTCCCTAGCTCCGGTTATAGCCAAAACGAAATCAGTGCGCGGTCAGAAACTGACTTGGCAAACCATAAATGTATCCCTTCTGATTCCTGACTTTTAATTATCGTATGAGTCCCTGGCCGGGCTTTTTGGAATCGATTTTTAGTATACTTATGATCTGAAGTTTTTCATGTTTACTTGAATTTTTTACTATGAGATAATATGCTAAGTTTGCTACATGTACATGAACTTTGTGCACAACGATAAACTGAAATTGTGAAATTGACCAATTATGATCTAAAACGTGTTGTTTGACTTAGGTTTGATATTTTGACCAACATTTGACATGAACCTACTGATGTTGACTTTAGTTGACTACTTTGACCAAGTTTGACTTTCAGTTTGACTTCGGTTGACTTTGTTTGACTTGCATGAATTAGTTGACTGTATGTTGACTTCTACTTTGAAATGCGTCGATTCGAGCAATAAGACAACTTATACTATGAAACCACACTTGTTTAAGACATATTTATTGACTAACCTAAATACATATACTTAGGTTGCATTACTCGGCTATAAACCGTACAAGTAAATTGTCCACTTTTCAATCCGAGCTTTATTCAAAGGTGAGTCTACAGTCCCGCTTTTTACATGTTTTCAGGGATGAGAATACACGCTGTTTTACTTACATTATCAAATGCTTTTTGTATTGACACGAGTACTATATCTGCATATTGAGTTTGTACACAAAGCCTCTAGCTTGAATACTTTAAATACCATCGGTGTAGGCACAATTTAGATGGACGGATCCGTTAGGTTGACAACCTCACCCGCTATAAAAACTGTGGTGCATTTATTTTGAACATAATACATTCGTACAAGTGTATAACATTTTTATGAGGTAAAGGCGGGTATAGTGGATTCTATACTCGGGTCATTGCTAGTATTCAGGTGCTCATAGATTATGCAAACGTTTCGCAACTTGGAGTTGTACTTGTAAAATCTCGTGGTCAAGGAAACTAAACTATATTTCTGATGACTGTTCTTCAGATACTATACAATGTTATTTAAAACTGTGGTTTACGAACAAATGAGATAAAACTTGACATGGTATTGTCTACGAATATTTGAAACTTGACATGGTATTGTCTACAAATGATTGAAACTTGACATGGTAGTGTCAACAAACTTTTGAAATGGGACACGGAGTTGTCTAACTTTTAACATTGAACCTTGGTGGTCTTCCACTAATAACCGTTTTCGAAATGTATTTCTTAAACATACTGTATTGTTTACCTAAAACCTGTAGATTCACTCAACATTGTTGTTGATCCATTTTGCGTGTTTTATTCTCAGGTATTAATTGCTTCCGCTGTAGAATATTGCTGTTACATAGAAGTCAAGCCAAGCACTGGGACCAGAGTTAACATTCCGTTAAAGGGAATTTTGACGGGGTGTTACAGATGGTATCAGAGCTTTGGCTATAGGGAACTAGGATACATTGGTGTGTCTAATCGTAGGGCACATTAGTGAAGTCTAGTCTATAGCCGTGTGTCTTGGATGACTTTTATACACCATACATGCACTATTTGCTTCACAATATGACATGTAGGGCTACACATTACATCACGTACATATACACCCTATACCCATATGATATGGACTTGAACTAAACGTTATACTACGAATCACTTACGTACACGCGAAGCGAGATTTAACTAAATTAAGTTGATTACGCCATCTTGAACTTATGGAGTTATGTCGAATGGAAATGTGAGATAGCATAATGTAATGACCGGGATTACATTATGGTAACTCATATAGAAGTTCCGACATCGCAAAATAAGGAATTGGGAGCGAGTCAAGTAGGTTACTTGGATAAATACCGTTTAGAACATAAACCGTTTAATTTCAAATATGAGTAGAAATTTACACTGTACGATTTAATTGTTATTATAACCTATAAGGAGCGTGTAATCACGTCACAATTCGTCACTACCCGACACTGTCCGTCACCCCTGATTTCTACTTGGCACTACGAAGACACTGCCTGGACATACTCATCATCTTATACCACTACTCCTTGCTATTTATCGTTGGTTACTACTACTCAACACCGCCTCTCACCACTAGTCGCGACCGATCACTACTTCTCACTGCTTATCATTTTTGATCCACCGACATCTTACTGTAATTATTGTACCAATTACATATAGGCTAATCCTGTCGCTATCATACTTATTATATTAGATTT